>NC_056630.2:115393704-115631204 GCF_002870075.4 Lactuca sativa | reverse complement strand
TTGTAGGCCTGCGAGGTGGTCCAGTCATGTTGAAGGCTCATGTATGCATGTTGTTGTCTGTATGGTTGTGTATGGTACTTTGGGAGAACTCACTAATCTTTGGCTTACGGTTTCAATTTTGTTGTTTCATATACTTCAAATGATCGGGGGAAAGCAAATGTGTGATCGTACACATCCTTCGGATTTTATGTTATTTTATTTTGGGAAACTCTGATTTATGATTTATGCTTTTGGAACAATGTCTTGTAAATGATTATGGTCATTAGGTTGTTTTTGAAAAATGAAAAAATTACTCTAATTTTTGAGACGTTATAAGTTGGTATCAGAGTCCTGGTTTGAGAGAATTGAATGAACATTCATGTGAATCTAGACTCAAACTAAGGATCTGTAAAAGTTTTAAAAATGGTTTTCAAAACCGTTTTTAAAAGTAACCAAGGTATGATGTGATGTGTATGATCATTCAGAGCAAGAAAATATACACCAAGTTACACCAAACTGGTATCAAAGATTGAAATTTCTCAACATAAAGAAATAATTTTCGAAAGAATTCATTTTTATATGTCTTGATAAAAATGGCATTACATTATAATAAAACACTTTACAGTGTAATTTTCGAAAGAATTCTTAATAAAGAGATTGAAATTTCTCAACATAAAGAAATACTTTTCAGTAATAAAAAAGACTTAGTGCATATAAATTTCAGAATTCTACAAGCACACAATAAACATACTTACGAATATATACCAAACATGGTTAATATACGTAAGTATCTCCTTCATAAGCAAAAAGTACATCAAGAAGACCTTGATAGAAATAAAAACTCAGTTTCAGAACTCAGAAAAAGGATTTTAACTTGTTAACAATTCTTAAAATGAATAAATAAAATTTCAATAACTCTGAAGAAAATAATTCAGAAGAAAAACAAATCTTAACTTATGTTGAAGATGAAGACGACTTTCATGAAAATCTTTTAATAAAACAAGACCTTCTCTCTCGAGTTAAGAAAACAGATTTAAAAATAAAGAAAGAAAACATTTTCAAAAATATTCCTTCTAAACTTAGTATTTTAAATCCTCTTAAAAGGAAAAATGAAATTTTCTACTTTGTTAGTACTAAAGAAATGTCCGTAGACACAAAAGATACAATAGGAGCTGTCTTTCTACCCCTTTTAACTAAGGAACAAATAAACAATAACTAAAAAAGTATTCCAATTGAGATTAGATCAAAAATTAGAATGGTCCATATCGGAGCTGTAAAATTTTTGATAAAATCCCAATTCCAAGCAGGAATAAATTCTCCCATAAAAATTGCTTTAATTGAAAACAGAATTACTGACAGACAAGACTGCATCTTAGGTGTTGCAAAGGGAAACCTTGCTTACCAAAAGTTTATGTTTTCAATCTATCCAAAATTTGCTCTGGATTTAAAATCTGCAAATACAGATAAAACCTTATCTTTTATACATCACTTTGAAAGAACTGACCTTATGAGCCCAGGTGATAAACCATTCACCATAACCTATCTCATAGGATATGCCTTGACCAATAGTCACCATAGCATAGACTATAAGAAAGATGAGTACATCGAACTTGATGATGTCTTTTCAGAAATAGGCCATGTCAAAGATAAACAATTCTGCGACATAAATCCTCAAGAAAACTCTTGGGTGTTAAATATAGCTAGAAATAAAAAAGCTCTAGGAGAAACTCTTAGACCAAGAATTTCAATGGATTCACTCCACATAGGAGAAAGCTCGGAAAGAAAAGATAGTAATTTAATAAGAAACATGTCTTTAAAAATTGATAGTCTGCGCCAGAATATCAAACAAATTACTGAGATTATAAATGAGTAATAAAATTGATTTTCCTCATTTCTATAAAAAAGGTAAAACATTCAAAATTAAAACTCTTGACGATAATACTGAAAAGAAAGAATACGTTTTCTCTACTTCTAGAAAAGCTGGTATTCAAACAATTGTAAATCATTGCAATAATCTCAACCAGATCATTGCAAGATGTCTCTTAAAAACTTCAAAAATAAGCCATTATCTTGGTATTTCAAAAGATATTTCTAAAGATATTTCAAAAAATAAAATACCTTTTAACCAATTTAAAAACGATTTAGCCTTTCTGGTTAAAAACAATCTTGATAAAAATGATTTTGAAAAACTCTTCGAAGTTATTGAAAGACAAAATAAATTAACTATCAAGTTAACCCAGTCTATTGAAAAAATTCTATTCTTTTAGAAAAATCTTTAAAAAACAACCAATTTGTTGAAGAAGTCGCCAAAAAGGCAAATATTGAGGGCACTCTTAAGGAAACCAACCTTAAGATCACTAGTATACATGAGCAGTTAAAACAGCTAATAGGATGACCTCGATACCCGAGCTCAATAGATCAATCAACCTCCTTAATGAAAAAATAGATGGGCTGATTATAAACTTGGACTTAACAGTCAGTAAATACGTAACCATTACCCAGTTGGAAGTAGCATCTGCAAAAATTATTGCAGACATTACTAAGGAGTTATCTGAAAAGATTGACTCTTGCCCTTGTAATAAAGACATTCTTGAGCACATCAAGAATATCTCCATCATAGAACAAAAGACCAAGCATGGAAAATATTCAGGTCTTAAGAAATACTCACCTCCCAATCCTAGTGTTGGAAACCCTGACTTAAGAAGCTCAAAAAATTCCCAGAAAATTGACATTTTCAGGAAAGAGTAAAAATGAAAGAAACAATCTCTGAGCAACTCGAGAAATATTTCTTTAATCTTCAATATGAAGATTATGATAAGGTTGACCAAAAACTTATTCAGCTTTTATCTTTAGAAACTAAAGAATGTGAAGAATTGTATCAGAAAGAACCCAGACTTTTTGATCAATATTTTAGAATGACTAAAATAAATGAACCTAATACTGAATCAGAACAAGAAGATAATTTTAAAACAAATACAAAGACTGTTAAGTTCGAATATTCAGATATGGAAGATGATGAAGCAGAATATTCTTATACAGCCACAAGAAGAGGCAATAAAAAGAAATATGAGTTCAAAATGCCTGTCCACAATGGTATTCCAAATAGTGGTCAAGGAGCCAATACGATCAATGTACTCAATATTGATTGTATCCAAGATCTAAAACTCGGAGAAAGAGTTGTAGAAAAATGGGTTACTGAGATTTCACTAATCTTACAAACAAACCCAGATGAATTTGAAAAAGAAAAAAATGTTCTACTATTTTTAGAACACAAAACTTATGGAATTGTGCAAAAATTCCTAAGAAACAATAATTGGAATGAAGATTTGTATGGTTCAAATCTTTTTGATAATATTATAAATGTCATATACACTACTTTCTTAGGTCTTGATTATATTTCTAATAAAGACTTCACCATTAATAAGAAAGTTGACATAGCAAGAGTTTCAATGACAAAACTCCAATTACATGATATTAGTCTTCTCGACAAATACATATGTATGTATGAATCATATCTGTATGATATTCCCCAGAGAAGTGAATATGCGCAATGGATATCTGCTTATCTCATGAAAATTCCAATTATTCGAGAAACTTGTACCGATAGATGGAAAAAAGAAGCTACTGGAGAAATCCAGCAAACCAGTCTTTCTTATGCAACAAAAATTGCAAAAGAAGAAATTGATAGAATCTGTCAAGACAGATATAAACAACAAAAGCTTAAAACAATAAGCAAAGATTGTTGTAGCATTCTCTCTGATTTCAAAAACTTTGATATTGGAAAGAAAAAATATACTAAGAAAAAGTATAAAAACAAAAAGAAATACAAATCTTTTTGGAAAAAGAAAAGAAGAAAATTTTCACCAGGAAAATACTTCAAAAAACCTTCAAAAGAAACACCTAAGAAGACTACTTCCCATCCGCAAGGAAAGAAAAAATGTAGGTGTTGGATCTGCAATGAAGAAGGAAACTATGCCAATGAATGTCCAAATAGAAAAAATACCTTGACAAAGTCAAGGTTTTACAAACCGCTAACAATGGAGGTTATGAAGCTCTTGAAGAAGAGTATGATGGTATACAACATGTTTTTACATCTCATGTTGAGACTGAATCTTCATTAGACACTGATGAATACGAATTAACAAAGGATGACTCAGACTAGTCCCATACAGACCCCACTTTTCAGGGAGGAGGAGATTAACCATTTTTGCGCAAACCTCCAGAAGATTGATAATTCCCTGATCATGAATCTTACTATTCCAAACTCTATTTATGTTTCTGCCTTCCTTAACTTTAAAGGATATAAAAAATTTAGAGTACATTGTTTTGTAGACACAGGTGCATCTTTATGTCTTGCAAGCAAATTCATCATTTCGGATGAACTCTGGGAAAACGCTCCCAAAGAAATTAGTGCCACTATTGCAAATGGTGAAACCATAAAAATTAATAAAGTTTGTAGAAATATTAATCTCGAACTTTCAGGAGAACATTTCAACGTTCCCACTATTTACCAACAAAATTCAGGAATTGATATCATAATTGGTAACAACTTCTATGAAGTCTATGGACCATTCATACAATGGATAGATAGAATTGCCTTTCATCTTAATAATGATATGGTAATTATAAAAAAGGTCACAGAAGCCTATAGCAAAGGAAAACCAGGTTTTCTTGAAACTCAAGAAAAAGGTTCTAAAGAAAAACAAATTTCGGGTACTAATATAACCCAAGAAAGGATTATTTCTATTCAAACTACCAGGTTCAAACAGATCGAGGATCTTCTTGAAAAAGTTTGTTCTGAAAATCCTATTGATCCAAATAAAACCAAAGGATGGATGAAAGCTTCAATTAAGCTTATTGATCCCAAAACGGTTATTAGAGAAAAACCTATGGTTTACTCTCTACAAGATAGAGAAGAATTTTCCAAACAAATCAAGGAATTACTTGATATGAGACTAATTATAGAATCAAAATCCCTTCATATGTCTCATGCCTTTCTTGTCAATAAAGAAGCAGAGAAAAGAAGAGAAAAAAAGCGCATGGTTGTCAACTACAAAGAAGTCAATGATGCAACTATTGGAGACTCACATAATCTTCCCAATATGAACAAACTCTTGACTCTTCTATGAGGAAAAAACATTTATTCAAGTTTCAACTGCAAGTCAGGTTTCTGGCAAGTTCTACTTGATGAAGAATCACAGCTTCTCATTGCCTTCACATGTCCTGATGGACTCTTTCAATGGAAAGTACTACCCTTTGGGCTTAAACAAGCTCCTAGTATTTTTCAAAGACACGTGCAGAACGCCCTACGAGGCCTTGAAGGTTTATGCACTGTATACGTTGATGACATCATGATCTTCAGCAAAAATGAACAAGAACACTATGTTCATGTCACACAGGTTCTCAGAACCATTTTAAAATATGGAATAATGCTTTCAAAAAAAGAAAGCTCATCTTTTCAAAACAAAAATCAATTTTTTGGGTTTAGAAATAAATGAGGGTACTCATTGTCCTCAAAAGCATATTCTTGAACATTTACATGACTTTCCAAATGTTTTAGAAGACAAAAAGCAACTACAAAGATTTCTTGGTGTTTTAACTTATGCTGAAACATATATTGAAAAACTTGTAGCCATGAGAAAACCTTTACAGGCAAAAAAAAAAAAAAGATGTCATTTGGAATTGGTCAAATGCTGATACAAACTACATCAAAAAGATAAAGAAAGTTTTAATCAATTTTCCAAAACTTTATCTTCCAAACATTGAAGATAGTTTAATTATTGAAACTGATGCTTCTGATGAATTTTGGGGAGGTGTTTTAAAAGCTAAAAACCCCAAAAACGAAGAACAAATTTGCAGGTACACCTCTGGCAGTTTCAAAGCAGCCGAGAAAAACGACCATAGCAATGAAAAAGAATTACTCGCTATAAAAAGAGTTATTACAAAATTCTCTGTATATTTAACACCAGTAAATTTCCTGGTTCGTACAGATAATAAAAATTTTACTTATTTCCTCAGAACTAAGATTGCAGGAGATAACAAATTAGGTCGGCTAATACGTTGGCAAGAGTGGTTCTCACGATATACATTCACTATTGAACATCTCGCAGGAAACAAAAACATACTGGCAGACTGCCTCACCCGTGACTTCAGGTATACCTTACATCATCCATGATCTCACTCGCTCCTCTCGTGCCCTATAAAAGGATATGATCCTCATGACATATTTCCTCACAAAAACATCACCTACAAAAAAAAAGTGGGGGAGATTAGAGAGAAAAGTAAACAAAATTGAGTTTACAAAAATGGAAGACCTCAACACTTTGAGGATAAAGAAACAAATGCTCCTCATAGAGCTATCTGCAATTAAGCAGAAAATCAATTTGTATGAACAAGTAACAACGGACACCAATGTACCGGAAAGCGAAATATCAAAAACAAAGGCTATTCCAGTGCAAACGGCACCTGGTAAAGAATCAACAAATCCGTTGAAAGCTGATGTTTTGCTAAAAAGCATAATAAAGGAGACAGCTACTCCTCTTCCTAATGGAAAAACTAGCTTATTGGTTAATCCCAATCCTTGTACTGAAGGAATCCGTAAAATGACAACTTTGTCACCCACTAACAAATATGTGCAGGAGTTTACACCAGATTACAAAAAAGCTCTTAACAAAGAAGCTGAAAGATTCTATGTAATCTACAAAGGACCTCATGCGGGTGTTCATACTGATTGGGGAATTACAGAAACCTTCTATAAAGTTGATAAAGTTACTTGCAAAAAATTCAGAAATGAAGCATCTGCAAGATTAAGCCTTGCCACTTATCAAGACGATACAAGCAAGACTGACCAACCACTTCTTCGACCAAAAATTCAAAAAGTCAAAGAAGCTCATAGAGACCAAAGGTTTGACGTTCCAAATGATGTTCAACAAACGGTTAACTATCCTGAAATCTCTTTTGAAGATTTCAGAACAATCTGGAAGAAAGCAAGAGCTGCATGCCCAGAAGACTTGTTCATGAAAAGTTTTTCACTACGGACAAGAAAAAAAAGTATGTTCAACTTCCTCGAAGGAGCAGATGCAAAATTAGTCTACCAAGCCTTTCAAGCTGGACTAATCGACAATATCTACCCAAGTTGCAACCTTCAAGAACTCAAATTCTTCCCATGCAGCATGGTAGAATCCATTAAGAACTTTCGAAAGAAAGTACTTCAAGCAAAAGATAATCCGATCTACATCAGATGCATCTCTTCACTCCCAGAATGGATTCAAGAATCAAATCTTTCTCCATAACACTTTCTGGAAATTGGTCTTTCTAAAGCCAATAGAGAAATTGAGCAATCTCAACCAATGGAAGATAAAGATCTACCTTTCACATAAATTCTTCATCCCAATCGCATCAATGGTTTAAGAAGAATCTCAGACAAAATCATTGAGATTATCTCTGGTTCAAAAAAGAAGATTAATTATACCGACTCGCATTGTATAATTACAAGTTGGAGTTACAACAACACCAGCCAAGAAGATCTTCGTCAAGCCTCCAAGTTTGGCAAAAAATTCATGAACAATAGCATGGAAGTATCCAATGCTACACGCCAACACTTCTGCCGACATGCAGAACAACTTTTCGAAAAACATCTTTGTCACCTTTGCGAAAGCAAAGATTCGGAGACAAATGTAACGCCCGGGTTTCAGGGCTAAGCATTTTTGTCAATGTAATAGTCTAGGTCAACTCTTGTAACTCTTTTTGAAGTAATAAAGATGAAATATTTGAGTATTATGTAAATTATATGTGTTTATGTGCTTACTATTTAATTATAAATGTATAATTAATAAAGAATAAAAATGAGCGTCAAAATTAAAGTGTGATATAAGCCCGATATCTCTACATAAAGTTGCAGAATATGTCTCAAGGTTTCCGTACATATAAGGAACGCCGAAATCCGAGTTATAACGAAGAAGTTATGACCCATCGACGTTTCGCGACAGAACCGACACGATAACGGGAAGCGTAAATAGTGAATTTACGATAGAGCGAGATTTAGTCTTAGCGATCTAAATGAAAATCATAGAATATGTTAAACTAAGAACATCGATAAAAAGAACGCCCAAATCTGACTTCGTATGAAGAAGTTATGATTTTTCAAAGTTTAGGATTAGCAGTATACAGCTCGAAATTCGAATATTAGATCCAGTGATTTTTAGCCGAAACGACCTAAATGAGAATCGAAGATCTCGTTAAAAGTAGTGTAACGAGAAAAAGATGGGCGAAAACGGATGTCGGATGAAGAAGTTATGAGGATTTAACGGACCAATCCTGTCCCGGCCCATTAATGATATAAAATTTAAAATCGAGTCAAAATTAGTCGACAGAGTCTAAAAGAAAGTTGTAGAGTATGTTCCCACCTTCGCGTGGATATAAAGAACGTTGAAAACGGATCTCGTACGTGAAAGTTATGATTTTTAGAAGTTGGAAGGTGAATTTGCGAAGCTGATGCATGGATCGATGACGTGGCAAGATCACAGCCGTCGCTTGCGGCCCACAGTCCTCGCTTCGGATGATGACACGTCGCCTCGCATTACGCCCCGTGTCTGAAGTCTGTACACCCCGCGTACTCTCTGGTCTTATCCCTTCCGAATGCGAGACAGCTAGAGTCTATCTAGCAGCCTTATCCGAGCCACTACGCCCAGCATAGGTCCGAGGTACGCCCAACGTACTGAGGCCTCGCAGGCTATAAAGGGTCCGAAGGCAGCCTTCATTTTCACACCAAAACTCACTCTCTCTCTAAAAAGTTTCTCTCTCTAAGTGCTCTAAACACCCCTAAGCCCTAGATAAATCCCCTAGCACCCTAGGGAAGCCCCAAGGCTCCCGGAGTCCCGAGAAAAAGGAGTCTTTCGGTTTCGAAACACTGATCCAATTCAGTTCCGATTTTCGATAAAATTCGCCGTAAGTGTGCTACGCTTACGCAATTTTTAATATAGCTTTCAAATAATTATAGGAATGTTATTAGGTCCTTAAAATAATTATTTTGGCTATTATTATGAGTTATATTGAGTGTTATTAATGCTTATATAATAATAATAATAGTCAGACAATTAATTTGTCGCGGTTATCGTTAGACTAAACCCTAGTGGTATCGATACTAGGTTTTATCGAAGGAAAATCGTTTTGAGAGTATCAAAGTGTTGTCTGAGTGTTGAGTCACCACCTTTCAGGTGAGTGCATAGTTACTTTCAGCTTACACATAGATATGAAGTATTTTATATAAACTATGTGCTATGTGTGCATATTATCTGAATACTTGCTATCTATGTTGAATGAACATTATTATACATGTTTTCAATGATTTAAACTGTATATGTATTTTATATTTACGAAAATGTTAGGGTAAAACATGGGTAGATGTAATAGGTGATGTGTGATAAAATGATGAGAGGCCTCGATGTTGATGTTGTTGATTCTGTCATCTAGCGGAGTATGGATGACGACCATGGACTCTTCTAGATAGTCCAGTGGAACACTAGCAGGCTCGCAACCTGTAGGTGTTTGTGAACGATGTGTTCACCGGTGTACTCCATCCCCAACATGGTTGCCTTTAGGACATTTATTGTTAAGGAATCCCCTTAGCAGTAGTGTTCGTCCCGATGATGATCCTTAGGCTAGGCGCTTATGATAGGTGTTTAGGGACGTAAAGTGAGGATAACGGGAACGAGTAATCGGGTTATTGTTGATTGATGAAATTAATAAACTTATTTATTGTGGGTTGAAAACCCTATGTGCTCACCAGGCTCCCAAGCCTGACCCACTCAGTTTTAAGTATTACAGGTAGTGGCACTTGAGCATAGATATGATGTTTGGACGAGGGATTACGGATATAGGCCTGTAGATATGAAATAATGTAGTAAGGCTTATATTGTACTGTTTATGCTTTTGATCTGTACGAACATGACATCCCAAGTCTTTTAATGAAATACATTTCTATGGAAATGCTTTTGATAAATCTTTATCATATTTTGTTTTGGGACAAATTCCGCAACACTTTTATTTAAAATGTTACTCTGATTTTTAAACAAAGCATAAACAAACCGGTCTTTTCTGGCCGTGATTTTGGGGATTTCACAGTTGGTATCAGAGCATTAGTTTAAGCGAACTAGGAATTTTTAGGATTTCTAGACTTAAACTTAGAATGCTAAGCGATGATTGTGAGGTGTGAGCACTAGCTTATTTTAGGAACTCTGCCTAAAATTCTTTTATGTGCTAAACGCTTTGTGCATGATATGCTGTTATTTGTTCGGATCTATGGTATGTTGCCGACCGGATCTGGAAACCTTATGTGTTTAGGATTCTAAACGTACGACTACGATATTAGAACTAGCATGTAAACATTTCGGAGTGATAAGGACGATTTAAACGTCTATCCTAAATAAAGATCTAAATTCACCTTATTCGGTGTATAGATCAAGATGGCAAGGACCCGTAGCGGAAACGTGAACGCAAATAGAGATAGGAACCAACCCCCAGTGGTTCAGCAAATACCTGTTGTTGAAGAAGTTGCACTTGAGCCAGTCACCATGGCTGGAGTTCAAGCCATGATTCAGGCTATGCTAGCTGAAAAAAGGGAAGAAATGAGACGGATGCTCCATGAGAATAGGGACGAACCTACCATACATGTTGAACCAACGGAGCCAGTTCCCGAGCAATCTGAGGAAGGGAACTACAGCCGCCAAGCGAGTCAAGTAGGGACTCAAGGTGAGCAAAGGGATGGCCCAGAAGGGAGAAACAACAAGGATGGGCGGATGTACAAAAAATTCTTGGGTGCGAAACCACCAAGTCTCTCAGGAAGCCCAAAGGCTGTTGAGATTATGGACTGGATCTCCGAGATGGAGATGGTGTTTGAGAGCTGCGACTGCAGCGAGAAGCAGAAGACTGTCTTCACTGTGAGACAATTGAAAACTGGAGTCTTGAGCTGGTGGAAGCTATTGGCAGATACAATGCCATGAGGAGAAGCTCTGAAAATGTCATAGGATGAGTTCTTGGAACAACTGAAGGCGCAGTATTGTTCAGAGATAGACCTGATAGATCTGAACAATGAGTTCCAAAACTTGAAGAAGGGGAGAATGAGCATCGATAACTATGTTGCTGCATTTACGGAAAAGATGAAGTTGTTTCCATACCTAGTGCCAACCGAACTTTCCAAAATTGAGAAATTCGCAAACGGATTGCCGGCTGACTTTGGCACAACAGTCAAGATGGCAACCACTCTGAAATCAGTTGTTGAGCAGCTAAGAACGTGGAGACCCAACAAAAGGAAAAAGGTCTGGAAAGGGCTGAGGTTGGTGAGAAATGGAAGTTCGATGGATCCTCGAAGTCCAACAAGAAGAGTAGATTCTCGAAGTCTGGTTCGAGAGGAGGAGGATCAGAAGCAAAGTGGTGTGACAAGTGCAAGAAGAAGCACTCTTGGAAGTGTGACGGAGGGGTCACTTGTTTCAAATGCGGAAAGCCTGGGCACTATGCCAATGAATGCACCCTCAACCAGAAGGCATGTTATGGGTGTAATGAAGAAGGGCACATTTTGAAGGACTGCCCGAAGAAGAAAGAGGCAGGAAGACCCAACATACCACCGAAGCCGAAGGCGAGAGCCTTCCAGATGACGCTCGAGGCTGCGAAGGAGGCAACAGACGTCGCTTCAGGTACCTTTCTTGTAAATGGTTTGCCTACAAATATACTATTTGATTCCGGAGCCAACTACTCCTTTGTGTCGCATAAATTTGGTGGGAAATTAGCATTGCCTGTAGAAAAACTAGATAATGCCCTGATTGTAGAAGTTGCCAGTGGCAAATTCGTACCTGTTAGTAATCGTATTAGGAACATCGTCATTGACCTAAACGGAAACAAATTCCACGAAGAGCTATTACCCATAGAGTTAAACGGTTTCGACATCGTTTTGGGTATGGATTGGCTTAGCGCCAACGATGCTGAGATTCAATGCCGAAAGAAAATAGTAAGGGTAAACCCACCCAGAAAGGAATCATTTATGGTGTACGAGGAAAAACGCAGAGTGAATTCTGGAATCATCTCCCTGATGAAAGCCAGGAAATGTTTGTCCAAAGGATGTGCATCGTACTTGGCATTCGTAATCGATGCTAAGAAGGAGAAGAAAGAGGTGCAGAATATACCGGTTGTGTGTGATTATCCGGAAGTCTTTCCCGAAGATCTTCCCGGATTACCACCTGATAGACAAGTGGAGTTTCGTATAGACTTGTTACCAGGAACAACACCGATAGCAAAAGCACCTTACCGATTAGCACCGAAGGAGATGAAGGAGCTCATGACACAACTTCAAGAGTTGTTGGACAACGGTTTCATTCGACCTAGTTCATCACCCTGGGGAGCTCCGGTGTTATTCGTGAAGAAAAAGGACGGAAGTATGAGAATGTGTATAGACTACCAAGAGCTGAATAAGGCAACGGTGAAGAAAAAGTATCCATTGCCGAGGATTGATGACCTATTCGATCAGCTGCAAGGTTCGAGCTACTTCTCAAAGATCGATCTTAGGTTAGGATATCATCAGCTGAAGGTGAGAGAGCAGGATATTGAGAAGACTGCATTCAGAACAAGATATGGACACTATGAGTTCTTGGTTATGTCATTTGGGCTAACCAATGCTCCTGCAGCATTCATGGATTTGATGAACAGGGTTTGTAAACCATTCCTCGATAAATCTGTGATAGTGTTCATCGACGACATTCTCATCTACTCGAAAAGCCAAGAGGATCATGGCAAGCATCTACGGGAAATATTAGAAGTGTTGAAGAAGGAGAAGCATTTTGCAAAGTTCTCCAAATGCGACTTTTGGATACGGGAAGTCCAATTCTTGGTTCATGCTGTTAACCAGGAGGGAATAATGGTTGACCCTGCAAAAATCGAGGTTGTGATGAAGTGGGAACGTCCAAAGAGTCCCATGGAGATTCGAAGCTTTCTAGGATTATCCGGATATTATTGACGATTTATCCAAGGTTTTTCTTCGATAGCTACTCCATTAACAGCGTTAACCCATAAAGGAGCTACGTATACGTGGAGTGAGAAGCACGATGAGGCATTCGAGAAGCGAAATAAGAAGTTATGTGAAGCACCGATACTTTCTCTACTCGATGGAGTTGAAGACTTTGAGGTTTATAGTGATGCATCTGGAGTCGGGTTAGGTTGTGTTCTGACCCAAAGAGAAAAGGTGATAGCAATCGCATCTCGACAATTGAAAGAGCACGAAAAGAACTACCCCACTCATGATCTGGAGTTGGCAGCGGTAGTATTTGCCTTAAAGATATGGAGGCATTATCTCTACGGCACGAAGTGCAAGTTGTTCACTGATCATAAGAGTCTCCAGTATCTCTTTAATCAGAAGGAGTTGAACATGAGGCAACGACGCTGGCTAGAACTACTCAAGGACTACGACTGTGAGATACTTTACCACCCAGGTAAAGCAAATATTGTTGTTGATGCTCTCAGTCGGAAAGTCAATCTTGAAAGGAAAAGGCCAAGAGCGTTAAGAATTGAAGTCGTCTCGATGATTGTGGAAAGTATCAGGAAATCTCAAGAAGAAGCTTTAGAGAAGAATGACCGAAAGGAAGAATGTTTGGGAAGAACGTTAGTGTTCGGTACAAACAGTCGAGGACTGAAGGTATTCCAAGATCGAATTTGGGTACCTAAGACGGGAGGAATAAGAGATATTCTGATGGAAGAAGCACATAATGCCATGTACTCAATTCATACCAGTAGCACTAAAATGTATAGGGACCTAAAACCCTACTACTAGTGGCCAACGATGAAGCTCGATGTTGCGAAGTATGTGGCCGAGTGTGTGACATGTGCGAGAGTTAAGGCACAACATCAAAAGCCGTATGGGAGTTTAGAACTTTTACCTGTACCAATGGGTAAATGGGAAGACATCACCATGGATTTTGTGACCAAACTACCTAGGATAAAGAGCGGTCACGACATGATTTGGGTGGTCTTGGATCGTTTCACCAAGAGTGCACACTTCATAGCAGCCAACGAGAAGTGGTCTATGGATAAGCTCGCAAATGCTTACGTGAAGGAAATTGTAAGACTTAACGGTGTCCCTCTTACGATCGTATCAGATCGTGATAGTCGTTTCACATCGAGGTTTTGGAGGAGTCTACAAGAAGAGTTGGGTACAAAGTTGTGTTTGAGTACTGCTTATCATCCGCAAACCGATGGTCAGAGCGAAAGAACGATCCAAACACTGGAAGATATGATGAGAGCATGTACCCTCGAATTCCAAGGGAATTGGGACGAGCACTTACCTCTGGTAGAATTCTCCTACAACAATAGTTTCCACGCGAGCATCAAGATGGCACCTTATCAAGCCTTGTATGGACAGAAGTGTCGTACGCCGTCTTGTTGGCTTGAAGCTGGAGAGAAGCAGTTTATGGGCCCTGAGATAGTCCATGAGACTGCGGAGAAGTTGAAGGTAATTAGGGAAAGAATGTTAGCAGCCCAGGATCGGCAGAAGAGCGATGCTGACAAGAAAAGACGATTGATGACCTTCGAATTTAGGGGTTCGGTTTTGCTAAAAGTCTCACCGTGGAAGGGACTTATACAATTTGGGAAACGAGGAAAGTTGATTCCAAGGTTTATTCGACCGTTCAAAGTTCTTCAGAAGATTGGGAACCAAGCTTACAAGCTAGAATTGCCCGAAGAACTCAATGGTATTCATAACACCTTCCATGTGTGTTATCTGAGGAAATTCACGGGAGATGTTCCCGACATAATTCCAATCTCAGAGTTAAGGATGGATGAGAACAAAAGGTTGATCGAAGAGCCCGAGGCAATTGTTGACCGTAAGACTAAGAAATTACGACGCAAGATGGTCGACTTAGTGCTAGTCCGATGGAAACATTCGAATGGGCCAAATCTCACTTGGGAAACAGAGGATGACATGATGATTCGCTATCCACATCTGTTTGCTAATGCATGATTCCGGGATGGAATCATCCTAAGGGGGAGAGAATTGTAACGCCCGGGTTTCAAGGCTAAGCATTTTTGTCAATGTAATAGTCCAGGTCAACTCTTGTAACTCTTTTTGAAGTAATAAAGATGAAATATTTGAGTATTATGTGAATTATATGTGTTTATGTGTTTACTATTTAATTATAAATGTATAATTAATATAGAATAAAAATGAGCGTCAAAATTAAAGTGTGAGATAAGCCCGATATCTCTACATAAAGTTGTAGAATATGTCTCAAGGTTTCCGTACATATAAGGAACGCCGAAATCCGAGTTATAACGAAGAAGTTATGACTCGTCGAAGTTTCGCGACAGAACCGGCACGATACCAGGAAGCGTAAATAGTGAATTTACAATAGAGCGAGATTTAGTCTTAGCGATCTAAACGGAAGTTGTAGAATATGTTAAACTAAGAACATCGATAAAAAGAACGCCCAAATCTGACTTCGTATGAAGAAGTTATGATTTTTCGAAGTTTCGGATTAGTAGTGTACAGCCCGAAATTCGAATATTAGATCCAGTGATTTTTAGCCGACACGACCTAAACGAGAATCGAAGATCTCGTTAAAAGTAGCGTAACGAGAAAAAGATAGGCGAAAACGGATGTCGGATGAAGAAGTTATGAGGATTTAACGGACCAATCCTGTCCAGGCCCGTTAATAATATAAAATTTAAAATCGAGTCAAAATTAGCCGATGGAGTCTAAACGAAAGTTGTAGAGTACGTTCCCACCTTCACGTGGATATAAAGAACATCGAAAACGGAGCTCGTATGTGAAGGTTATGATTTTTAGAAGTTGGAAGGTGAATTTGCGAAGCTGATGCATGGATTGATGACGTGGCAAGATCACAGCCGTCGCTTGCGGCCCACGGTCCTCGCTTCGGATGGTGACACATCACCTCGCATTACGCCCCGCATCCGAAGTCTGTACGCCCCGCGTACCCTCCTGTCTTATCCCTTCCGAATGCGAGACAGCTGGAGTCCATCTGGCAGCCTTATCCGAGCCACTACGCCCAGCGTAGGTCCGAGGTACGCCCAGCGTACCGAGGCCTCGCATGCTATAAAAGGGTCCGAAGGCAGCCTTCATTTTCACACCAAAACTCACTCTCTCTCTAAAAACTTTCTCTCTCTAAGTGCTCTAAACACCCCTAAGCCCTAGATAAATCCCCTAGCACCCTAGGGAAGCCCCAAGGCTCCCGGAGTCCCGAGAAAAAGGAGTCTTTCGGTTTCGAAAAAATGTTTTAATTAAGTTCCGGTTTCGATAAAATTCGCTGTAAGTGTGCTATGCTTACGCAATTTTTAATATAGCTTTCAAATAATTATAGGAATGTTATTTGGTCTTTAAAATAATTATTTGGGCTATTATTATGAGTTATATTGAGTGTTATTAACGCTTATATAATAATAATAATAATAGTTAAACAATTAATTTGTCACGGTTATTGTTAGACTAAACCCTAGTGGTATCGATACTAGGTTTTATCGAAGGAAAATCGTTTTGAGAGTATCGAAGCGTTGTCCGAGTGCTGAGTCACCACCTTTCAGGTGAGTGCATAGTTACTTTCAGCTTACACATAGATATGAAGTATTTTATATAAACTACGTGCTATGTGTGCATATTATCTGAATACTTGATATCTATGCTGGATGAACATTGTTATACATGTTTTCAATGATTTAAAATGTATATGTATTTTATATCTACGAAAATGTTGGGGTAAAACATGCGTAGATGTAATAGGTGATGTGTGATAAAATGATGAGAGGCCTTGATGTTGATGTTGTTGATTATGTCATCTAGCGGAGTATGGATGACGACCACGGACTCTTCTAGACAGTCCATTGGAACACTAGCAGGCTCACAACCTGTAGGTGTTTGTGAACGATGTGTTCACCAGTGTACTCCATCCCCCACATGGTTGCCTTTAGGACATTTATTGTTAAGGAATCCTCTTAGCAGTAGTGTCTGTCCCGATGATGATCCTTAGGCTAGGTCCCTTATGATAGGTGTTTAGGGACGTAAAGTGAGGATAACGGGAACGGGTAATCGGGTTATTGCTGATTGATGAAATTAATAAACTTATTTATTGTGGGTTGAAAACCCTATATGCTCACCAGGCTCCCAAGCCTGACCCACTCAGTTTTATGTATTACAGGTAGTGGTGCTTGAGCATAGATATGATGTTTGGACGAGGGATTACGGATATAGGCCTGTAGATAAGAAATAATGTAGTAAGGCTTATATTGTACTGTTTATGCTTTTGATCTGTACGAACATGACATCCCAAGTCTTTTAATGAAATACATTTCTATGGAAATGCTTTTGATAAATCTTTATCATATTTTGTTTTGGGACAAATTCTGCAACACTTTTATTTAAAATGTTACTCTGATTTTTAAACAAAGCATAAACAAACCGGTCTTTTCTGGACGTGATTTTGGGGATGTCACAACAAAGGAGGGGCCCTCCTCTGAAGATGACAAATCCTCATCATCTTAAAGAAAGATGCTTCACGTGTCAAATGGCCCCCGCCACTCAAAATAATATTGCCTTCTTCATTATTAAAAGCTTTCTAGCTGTCCACAATAATGTAATCTTTAGTGGATAAAAACGTCATGCCTGACATAATAGGCGAAGATCGGACCCTCTCAATGTATCTATAAATTGAGAGTTATGTTTTGTTTAGAGGCATCACAATAACGAGTGCAAGAAAAAACACTCTCTGTCTAGTAAATTTTCAGTTCAATGTCTAGTGAGTAATTCCTCCCTTAGAAGGGAGAAAATGTAAAATATTGTAAGATTTTTCCCTTTTTGGGAACTCTTTTATCAATAAATCTTTGTTTTGTTATTTTTGAGTGTTCATACAATTTAGAGTCATGAAACTTGTAAGTGACAGAGTGTCAGGTCGACGATGATTAACAGTACCGCAGGCACAATGCCAACAGGGAAAGCAACCACACAGACCAAAGAACGACACATGCTGGCTTGAATAGTTTCTATCTATGTAAGTATAACACCCCCTACATAACAACATTACATTTATTGATACTAGAGTCTTCTTTTTACAATTTTTATATTTAATCCCTTCTTTGTTATAAATATTCCGTACCCACACTGTTATTTGCTTATGATAGAACTGCATGCTAGTTGTAGGGTAGGGATCTTTAGGAATTGCGTGATCGAATGTTGCTTGTTTATTGGTTGTAGGACCCTTTCGGGTGTGAATTAACTACCAATTGGATATGTTAAGTCACATGCTGCATGGGTTAAATGATCTTAGTGTGAAGGATTTGGTTCTATTACACAACTCTTGTCTGAGTCCAACCGTTGTAGGGTTGAATCTTTTAATCTAAGATTATTTAATTTATGTTTCATGTGATTGTATTCATAAAGTAGTTGGCTAGCACCAATAGGGGTCTTTCAGCAGTTGATGGCAGGGTGGGGTGATGATCCTAGGATAGCCTAGGGAGTGTGTAGTACTGATGGTGCGCTATTAAGCGAGTGCTGGGAGTACCATTGAGGGTAGGTGTGTATAGAAGGTTGTCTAAGGAATGTTTAGCCACTCTCTAGAAAGTGGGGATAGGATATATATGTGTATCCTAGTTATTGGGGTTGTTTTCGAGTAGTTTCTGATGATTCATTAAGACAAATACGGGTAGGTGTGGAAGGTAGTATGTGACCGTACTACTAAAAGCACAAGACTCGTACGCCTAGCAAGGAAGTCACAAACCCCAAGGGTTCATTAACTGTGATGGTTGAAAAGGTATGAATTGTAGCATTTCTGATGTGTTTTGGTTCCTTTTCAGTATGGTGCTCACGAGGGGATCTATTTCAGGATCTAGAGCTGGTAACCAGGATGGGTCGAGGTCAACTGTTGATCAGATACGAGAGATGATTGCCACTGAGGTTTTACAGATATTGCAGGAAGAGTTGTCTTGCATCGTAGATCGAATCACTGGCAAGCTAATTGCCAAGTTCGAGGAACGAACTGAAACCTTTCAAACTGTGAGAAAGACTGCTGATATGATTACCGGGGGAGATCGTGATGTGGGGACGTGACTTGGAAAAGAGAAATATGGCTCATTTAGCAATGGAAGAAGAGTTCGAGGCTGCTAACTTGGGTACTGAAAGTCAAGCAGGCTTTGATATATGCGGGAAGTATGGTGGAACCCACAGGTTTTCTTGTCACAAGTTCAAACGCTACAAGTGTGGAGATAAAGGCCATGTCGTTCGTGACTGCAAGAAGGATCAGATGTGTTTCCACTGTCACCAGTCGGGTCATCTCAAACCTGATTGTCCTGCATGGGCAACAAAGGAAGTGCAAGCCTGGAATACCCACCGTCCGACAGGAGGTCAAGATTGAAACGCAAGAAATCATAGGTATGAAATTTTAATCTTGTGTTTAATCTTAAATGGATAGTCATTTGTAGAGTTAGCTTTTTAGAACTATTATGTTAGCATCTATAGGTCTTAATGCGTTAGGGATACAGCTTATAGGTACCTCGTGAATCATAAAGTAAGAGGATTGTTGATGAAGGGTTGGATGTTGTAATGTTGGGAAAGCTTCTCACATCTCCATCTAGGGTTCGGGATTTACTTGAGATTGCTGTTTATTAGTCAAGAAATGTCATATGCCATTTTTCATACCGAGAGTTTTGTTTAGAAAGTATCTGGACGAACCAGTTCTTAGTCTTCGAAATGGAAAATGTCAGCCATTAAGGGAGCAAGCCCTACATGGGGGATGACTGAGCGTTCCACTTGAAGGATCAGCAAGCATATTGATTTTATGGTTTTCGCATGATGGGCCGGAGGAAGTTACAGTGAAAGTTCATTGGATTTATAGTGTTAGAGACTGTGGGGATCTTTTATGGTGGAAGGGGTTAAGAGATTGATCTGAAGCGGGTGCAAGGTGAGTTTTAATTAATTCCTACTCTCAAGGTTGTGCACGCAGTCCTTGCGTCGGAAGCTTCTAGAGAAGATCTTGTTGTAGCTGGTTGTTCCTTCTGGGACAACGAAATAGAGTTAAGAGGAGTGTGTATTGCTCATGTTGAATATCAATTGAAGGTGGGGTTGGCTCGTCGAATCAATCGCTATCATCAGTAGCGGATGTAGATATTGATGAGTTATCAATCTACTTTAGGGTGTAATGGATGCACTATTGTACGGTTTTGATTTGGTGGATAAGATTGTTCAAGAAATTATCAAGTAATATCAGTTGACAATGTTGTGTGTGGACCAGTCTTTCTTCAAGTGTAGAGCAACGGGTAGTTTTTTGGACCCATGAATAAGGAGTCGGAGTAGCATTGTCTAGTTTTCTGGGAGGACTTCTGATCTATGCGGAATCCTTTTTCCGCAGGGTTGTGTTGGTAGGGTTGGAAAGGAGTCAATCTAACCTTGGTTCTGATGGCATGCAAAAGTTTGGTTTAATCAGTTGAGCAATTGTAGGATCGCTTCGATTATTTAAACTGTAAAAATTTCTTTGAGAACGTTTTATGGTTGGGATGTTTAATGATATGGATGGTGATAAAGCTGAAAAGCTTAGGTTCTGGACGCTATGGATTGTGAATGTGTAGTTGAAGTTGTTGGACTAGGTTTCTAAGCCCATAAATATTATTGGTATGTATTTGACCCAAGAGTAGCATGGTCCATTTGGGTTGCATATCATCAGGACAATTTGATAGGATGAACTTTTGAGAAGAGGTTATTTATGGTTTATTAATATATTATAAGTTCTAATATATTAATATGATCATATTATTTAATTAGTATTGATCAAGAATTAATTTTGTGATCAAAAGAGACTAATTAAATATATAGGGATTGATTATGTAAATCATTCATTCTTATAATCTGGGCTTATGATCCATAGTTCTTTTTGTTGGGCTAAATCCATGTGGTGACCCATGGATGATCCATGGAGGTTTAAACCCATGGAGCATGAGGAATATGGAAGTCCATGCACATTAGGGTTTGCATGGTGTAACCCTAATTAATTCACACTATATAAGAAGCCCCTAACTCATGAAATCGGATACACATGTGTTCTTTGGAAGAGCTAGCCGAATTTGAGTACAAATCACCTTCTCTCAAGTTATCCTTAGTCCTAGGTATGTTGTGATTCCATTTGAGGCATTCATACTATTGGTGCTAACTTCTTAAAGGACAAAACTACAAGCTACAACAAAGAGGTAATGCTACAACTCTTTTCTATGATGTTTATGCTAGTTGTAGGCTTAAATATTTGGAAACAATATTGCATGTATAATTAGAGAAAACATAGATCCAAAGCTTTTAGGGTTTCATGTACACCATAGGAGTGTTAGAATTCTCAAAACCCAACAATGGTATCAGAGCCTAGGGTTGTTTTCCATTATACCTGATGCTACTTGCTTTCAAAAGCTTAAAAAAATTGATTTTATGCTTTCTAGGCAGTGGACTCGCCGAATCCACTGGGGAACTCGCCGAGTCCGCTCACAAATCTGACCAACTCGCCGAGTCAGTTCATGCACTCGGTGAGTTGGTGCTCCAGAATGCAGAATTTCAAGGTTTTTTTCTAGAATTGGACTAGGATTGTTACCCTAAACTGTTTTGAACTTATAAACATGTTTTTGATGTGGTAATGATCATGCTTATCCAATTTAAAAGATAATTATCAAAGTTTCATGTTTTGTATTAGTTTATATGGTTAGGCTAATTACATGAAATTTGTTTTATATGAATTATCTTAACTTATGAGTTTAATTTAGATCATAGGCAAATTGTTTGGTTTTCTTGTTAGAATTTTTGATCTAAATGGTTTTAATGAATTCCATAACTTGTCCTCAATTTATAGAAAATGAAAAGTTTTTCTCTTAAAGAGATCATTAAAATCATAAGTTATGAACTTGAAGAGTCTTTTTCCCATAAATGGTTTTATGAACTCCATAAATTGTCCTCAAGTTATGGATTTTCAAAAGTCTTTTCATTAAAACCTATACTAAACTCATAAGTTATGGATTCCAAAAGTTTTGAATACTTCAAAACTTGCCCTCAAGTTTTGGAATTTGTAAATGCAAAGTCTTACTTTGAAAATTTTAGTTCCAAACCCTAGAACTTTAAAAGTTTAGAATTCAACCCTTATACTATTATAATATTATAGGTTTAATATATATATATATATATATATATATATATATATATATATATATATATATATATATATATATATATATATATATAAAAGAGTAAAGTCAGTCTTACCGTTACTAGGCGTCATCCACGAAGCCGATCTATAAGAAGGTATAAGGTTATTGCCTATAAAATGACAGTTTAATGGGTGTCCACTCTCACCCACCTATTCCTTGATTGGTGGAGGGTCGTTAGCTGAACGGGTAGGATAGGACATTAATTTTTCATTAAAAGTATATTGATAACTATAAAGTAACTAAACTTTTATTAAAATTCCCAATCTTCATTACTTTAGGAAAAATTTGAATTTGGTGCTAACCTATGAAATTGCACTTTGCACCTTGTTAAGTCATTAGTGGAGCGTGTGTGGTTAACCGGAACACTAATTTGGGACTAACAGTGCGTGGCAAAGGGTAGCTTGATGTTAATCATAGATCAATGGAGCATGTGTGGTTAACAGGTACATTGATTTGGTGGTTTGTAACATTAAGAGCACCAAACACATATGCATGGTTATTCACACCTTGTTTGTGATCCTCAGCATCCCAGCCACAAACTTTAAGGGCACAATCGAGATTTAAACATGCCATTGAAAAATTCAATGAATCTCAAAGGATCTAGGAATTTCAATCCATTTAAAACTTAATAATCAATTTTGTTTTTCATGGTGGAAATTGGTAAATCGTCATTTACCTACCTTCAAATATTTTGCAATTGGATTATGGAATCCCTCTTCCGAATTGTAAAATATTGTGTTGGGTCCTAGCTTAATATTCATTTGGGTGTTATATTAAGGACTTAATCAACTAAACTTGAAAATCTTCCATTATAGATGTCTAGGTTAGACAACCATGGTCTTCCTGAATCTTATGGAAAAAGCTTTCATTATAAAGATGATATTCCACAAGACAATCAAGGTGAAAGATTAATCCCTTCTTCGAGCTGTAGTGGAACTTCACTTCCTCCACCTCCTCCAATAATTCTCCCTAACCCATAATTCAAGGTCACTCAAGCCCTATTGGCTAGCAAACACTAAGACGGAAGGTCTGTGTGTGCACATGTCTTGGAGATGAATGTTGGATAAGGTGTCTAAGTCCATAACTATTTCGGGCTTGTACTTGACCCGACCCGGCATGGTCCATTTGGGTTGCATGGCACCATGCAATTGGATAGACTAAATGAGAGAAATAACACTTGGAGATTATTAATATATTATAAGTTCTAATATATTAATAATATTATTTGATTAGTTTGATCAATAATTAATTTAGAATTAATTAAGTGGTCAAAAGAGAACTAATTAAATATATGGGTTGATTATGTAAATCATCCATATCTTGTATAGTGGGCTAAGAGGCTCCATGGATTATCAAGTTGGGTTCTACCCATAGGATGCTCCATGGATGCTCCATGGGAGTTACAAACCCATGGGTCATGGAAATGAAGAGTCATGACACATTAGGGTTTACATGGTGTAACCCTAGATGTGTCAACACTATATAAGAAGCATATTCTCCACCAAAATCGGCTACACTAAGAAACTAGAGGGCTTGGCCGATTTTTTGAGAAGTGTGTATTATCTCAAGAGTTTTTCCAAGAGCATTTTGTGTTGTGTGAAGCATTTGAGGCATCACACTTGGGGTGCTAGGCTCACAAGGTTTCAAGGAACACAAGCAACAACAAGGTAAGTTATTCTATCTATGATTCAAGTTAAAATTGTTCCCCATGTATGCTAGATAGGAATATAACCTTGGAATTCAACTTTGCATGATAATTAGACAAACATAGATCCAAGGTTATTAGGGTTGCATGTACACTTAGGAAGTGTTAGAATGCTCAAAACCCATCAATGAAGTCACACATTGACAGGCTGAGAGTGTCGGGTGTCGTTGTTTCAAGGAAGTTGGTTGTTGACTTCGTTCTTCAATCACTTCCTAAGTCATATAGAGGGGTTTTTTTAAGGACTGCTATATAGGAGATCACGACATGACCCTTATTGATCTAACAAATTTGCTAATTGTTGCTGAATCAGCAATGATTTGGCGCACTGGTCAAGCAAATTTGATTGGAAGACCTACTTCCCAAACTTCCATGGACATTGACAATGGTAACATTGGAAGTCCATAAAAGCTTTCTCTTCCCAATGGAAAGGGATCGTCCATGGTCAAGTCCTTTGACCAAATAGTAAAGAGAAAGGCTAAGTCTGAGATTGTCCCATGTACCATTCCCAAATAGCCCATATGTTTCTATTGCCAAAAGAAGGGGCATTGGTTGCGAAGCTACCATATTTACCTGAAAGATCGCAAAGATAGTAAAATCAAAAAAATTTACTCTACTTCAGGTAAAATCCACTATCTAACTATATTAAGTTCCTATTTGGAGATTCTTAATGCGTGATGTAATGTAATTACATTTTGATGTTTTGAACAAGCGAAGAAATGCAAGGAAGCTTAAAGGAAGAGTATGATGAGTCTAATCACGAAGAGATGGATTTCGATCACATGGTTCGATGATCAGGTTTGTGAGCTACTGCTTAAGAGTTATGATAGATTGCTTAGGATTAGATAACAACATATTTTCCCTTGTATTTGCATTGTAAGGATAAGTTTTCCACATTTTTTTATAAATAAATAAAAATTTTGAAATTTATCTTATTTTTAAAATTTCCTTACAACGGCATTTGTGAAAAATTGTTGCTTTTATGTTTCCATTAATAGCAGTATTTGAAAATGGATTTGATTCTTTCGTTCGTGGTAGTGTCGAGAATTTGCCAAATAAGGAAGGATTCTCATCACCCAAGTTTCAGTTGGATAGAAACTTTGAATTATGCAACTTGTATTGTGTGATGAATGAGAACTTTATCTTTAGGAAATTAAGACTAATTCCTTGTTCACGTGAATATGTGAATCAAGTGAAGGACTATGGGATCAGGTACACCAGGTGTGCGCTGGTCAGGTCCACCACAAAGAACGATAAGACTATTCATCATGATTTACTAAAGTCTAGTAAATATGGTTATGCTTACAATTTTATGTATAATTCTGAACACTGGAAATGTTTCAATGTATGACAGGACGAATGAAAAGATTCAAATTAGGTAGAAATATAGAAGTTTCTCCAATCTGAAAAGATGGGAGAGTACTTGAGTATCATGTTTTATGACCATCTTAATGATTATGAAACCATGTCACAATTGATCCTCTAAGGATATATTAGTGCATTTTTATGGCGAGGAAGAGGAATTGTGAATTGTTGAAATGGTTAAATCTAGAAGATAAGTCATACTTCGTTCCAAAAACAAGTCTTAGAGTCATACTCCAAGAGTAAGCCTTGAGTGACATAATCTTAAGAAAGGTTTATAACACTTATCAAATGTAGAGTAAAATGTTTTCTACACTTGTACATTTGAAATTGGTAAGTTGTGATGTTTTGGATAAAACAAAGACCAACTAAGGCCAATTGTGTGAAGTGTTAGTCTTGATTAGAATTTGCACTAACTCTTGAATATTTGTTTGTCAAGGAATGGTTCTTGACAAGAGAATCTTATATGTCAAGAGGTCAGTGGAAGTCTTAAAGATCTTGAAAATTTTCAAGAACCAATCAAGAGTAAACATATTATTAAACACTAGCACACGACTTGAGGTTTGTAACCTATTGTAACATACACGTTCCGTTATCGTGTTATGTAATTTTAAAAGTGAAAAATATAATGAAATATTATATGAATTTGAGCGTTGAGTTCTAACAGATAGTTTTTACTAGAAATGAAGTAAAACTATGTTTAGAATCACTCGGAAAATATTGGAAGTCTTATAAGATTCCAATCTAATGTCAAATATTGAAATTTAACGAAAATATAAAATTTGAAATAAGTATAATTTTATTATTGAAAGTTTTTGTCACACCCCCGAACCAGACGGCGGAAACGTCCGGGGGCTGTCGTGACTTAATTGAATACCATAACATTGAATATATATGAAACATAACAACATTCGTCACCATTCATCAACATAGTACAACCAGTAGTGTTTACATATCATACATTGTCTAAACATTACATTCCCCAAAAATTAATTTGTTCAATTCATACAAAATAAACTGCAACCGTCACTGAGTATGATTTCCCTTGATTCACTGGTTCCCTGAGAATACAAGTATTTTGAAAAACGTCAACATATGAAATGTTGGTGAGTTCATAAGTAGTGTTTGAAATCGAATGTTTGTATTGTTTGAAAAACCACCAGAAAATCCGATATTTTCTGAAAAGAAAAGCTTTTGAAAACGTTTGTGAAGATCCATAGGTATGCTTGTTTGTTTCTATACTTTAAAAAAATGTTCATTGAAGATGTATGCATTTCAAATCTGTATGTATTGAAAACCCTAGGGAAACCCGATGTTCCCCTAGTTCCTTTGGAATCCATTAAGTTGCGTTGAAACCATTATGAAGATAGCAGGGTCAGTCCCAGGCGACGTTGGAAGGTTCTCGAGCAGGATTATTTACTACAAACCCGCGTTACGCAAACGCCCAGTTTGTAGATATACCAACGATTCCCGAAGGCGTCGTCAGTACTAATCGCGTTATCCAATCGCCCGGACAAGGTGTAGTCCCACATCCGAAGAGAAAGAGGTCACGAAGACCCCGATGACTCCATTAACCGGTTGGGGAAAATATGCGTGCGAGGGGTCCCCGACCCGCCTCGTAAAATATGCAGACTCTTCTAGCAATACCATGGACCCTTGGGGACCAGTGGTACAAGCCATTGAAAGTCACTCTACGTTGTGTCAAGCCGGTGAAACTCAACACTTCGTAGAAAATATGTGTCTTCGGGCCTTAAGATCAGGTCATTGGGCTAGCTAGGCCCAACAAGCAAGATTTTACACTTTTGGGGCCCGAAGATGGTGCGTAGACGTCTGTGCACACTCGTATGTATATGTATTACCAAACGTTATTTGTATGATTCGTAGTGTCGAAGAGTTAGTAGTTGTAGATTTCCATTGGCTCGAGACCGAGCCAATTCGTTTAACAACGACTTTTGGTATTGTAATGAGTTGTATTTCGTTGATAGTCGAGGTGTCATTATTTGATCAAATTGTACATATTGAATTAGCCTTGAAATATTTCTGTTTTCAGCCCCTCATTATTTGTAAAAATTACATTTTCAACCCTTTTATTGTAATATTTCCCGGTTTGGTCCTTAAACTATTTTTCTTGACATTTTAACACCAAAAATTATTGAAATTAATATTTTCCAGCATATTTTTCATAGAAAACAGTTTAAGTCCTTGAAAATGCAGTTTTTCTCGGTTTTAACCCTTCTTTTCGCAATTTTGACAATTTTGGCCCAAATTGGAAAATTTTTGCAACTTTGGTCCTTTTTAAATTTAAAAAGCATTTTAAACCTTTGAAAAGGATTTGGGACACTTATAGTCCACTGTTTTACAGAAATTCACAGTTTTGGCCCTCCAAAACAGAAAAATTCGCATAATGGGCCTCCTTGGGCCGAAATTTTCATTTTTAGCCCAATAAGCTTGAAATTTATGTTTTTAACCCTCTAATTGAATATAATTCCAGAAATAGTTTTATGGAAACTGTTTTGGCACATTTCATCCATCAGAATCTGTGAAATGTCAATTTGGGCCCTTAATTTTGTATTTTTCACATTTTTGGCCCAAAATGGGTGTTTTTAGCTTAAAGGAAATTGTTGCTAACCACTTAGCTATTTTTCTTGTATCACTTTATATGTAGAAATATATTTGAAGCTAAAATCATAAAACATAAGTTATATCTCGGTTTTGAGGGGTTTAATGGCTAGATCCAACATTAAAACACATATAAGCATACATATAAGCATGGAAATCATACAAGGCATACAAACACATATAGATCTACACTTTCACTTGTATTCCCCCCCCCCCCCACAAAACTCATAAAAACAGAAAATAGGGGTATGAATCTCACCTTGGGGTGTTGGTTCGATTTTTGCAAGGAAAAATGGAAGAAAAATGAAGTGTTTTTGGCCTTGGCTCCCTTTGATGAAGATCTTGAGTTTTGAGATGGTTCTAGGGTGTAAGATCACGATTTTTGTATAGATTAGGAAAGGATTTTGATAACAAAAGAATTTAAACCATAGATCTATGCATAATCTTACCTTAGATGAAGAATATTGTGGAGATTTCCTCTTGAAAGCTTCCTAGAACTCGAGATTTTTGAGTGGAGAAGAGGAAGAAGTCTTGAGTGAATTTTAGAGAGAGTTTGTGAGTGTTTTGTGTGTGTGTGGTGTTGCTCTCGGCCAAAACAAGAATGGGGAGGGAGAGGGAAGAATGGAAGTGATCTTTGAAGTGAAGTGCATGGAGAAATGAGAATAATGCATGGATATCCTATGGGTAAAGATGAGGTGTCACTTGAAAGTCAACTCCTTCTTGGGTTTGGGCCTTGGGCCGAGAATGGGAAGGAAAAAAAAGATTTTTGGGCTTTTTGCCCTTAAGCCCAATATTAGTGTTAATTAGGGTGTGTTTTAAGTCTAAAGGAGTGTAGTAGGATTTTTTATGTTTTTCTTGAACTAGTTTTAGGTTATTCATGTATCAAGGCTCTTAATCCATTTCATTCATGACCTAAAATGTTGGAATAAGTAAATATGGGTCCACTTAGAGTCCAATTAGGGTTCTAAGCCCATGATAGTCTAATTGGAAGCCTATTGGTCCACTTGGATCCAATAAGGAAGCTCTAGTCCAAAATAGACTTAACAAGAACTTCTAGGGTTTTCCAATTGTTTGATGACTACTTGTAGTTCTAGCATGTTGTATTTGATTGAAGTTTTTGATTCACATTAACTTGAATGTATAGATTACATGGCTTAAAATTTACAGTTGTGACAGTTTTAAAGAATCTCGTTAGAAACATTTAGGCGAAAACCTCATCGAAATCCAAGTTATAACGAAGAAGCTATAACCAATCGAAGATCTGCGACAAAACATGCAAACACTATTTAGCGTAAAAAGTGAGTTTTCGATAAACTACTTTTTAACCTTAGTGATCTAAATGAAAGTTGTAGTATTCATTAAACCGAGAATTTTTTATAAAAAGAATGTCCAAATCTGACTTCGTATGAGGAAGTTATGATTTTTCTAAGTTTTGGAATAGTAGCTGACAACTAAAAACTCGAAATAAAGATCGCGTGATTTTTAGCCGATGCAACCTAAACGAGAATCGAAGGTCTCATCAATAGTAGTACAACGGTAAAAAGACAGACGAAAACGAACATCGGATGAAGAAGTTATGATTTTTTAACGGATTTTCCTGTCCCGGTCTGTTAAAAATAATAATACTAAAAATAAAGTCAAAATTAGCCGACGGAGTCTAAACTAAAGTTGTAGAACATAATTTCACCTGCGCATGCATATAAAGAACGTCAAAAACAGAGCTCGTATGCGAAAGTTATGGATTTTTGAAGTTCGGGGCACAAAATTCGACAAAAAATCCTAAAATCCGAGGAATTTCGCATGGTCAGACTTCGGCCACATCACCCTCGCTCGCAGCATGCCGTGTGTCCGAATTGATGAGTTATCTGAGGCCAGCTGTTGACCCGTGTCGCACCGTCCTCGCACCCACCACCTGCCCCCTTCGCATGCTCGCCACTTGCCTCCCTCGCATGCGAGCCACGTCCCTCCTTCTCCTCCCTTCGGTTCCGAAGCCTACCCTATATAAAGGGAGGTGCGAGACCACCCGGCTAATGTTGAAAAATTCACCTTTTTTACACCTTAAGCCTTATTTTAAACCACTTTTAATCCCCCGAAACCCTGGGATAATAACCAACACCCGAAACTCGTTCCAGAGTGCCCGAAGAGCCCGAGAAATTTATCTTTTCAGTTTGAAGCTCAACTCTTGCAAGGCCCGGTTTTCAAGAAAGCTCTCGGTTTTCATCATAGAAAGTTAATTATAGTAACGAAGTGTTGCCCAAATTACTATTTTAACCTCCAGTTAATTCACGGTAAGTTCAATATATAGGACCAATTGTATGTTATGTGTTTTATGTGCTATGTGCTTTTCTATGTTATTTTCTCGTGTTATTATTTAGTTCTATTTTGTTAGCAAAGTTGTACCTTTCGCCATGTGATCAGTGAAAGGACTTAGATTCACAGTGGTATTGGTATGTAGCCTCTGGCTGTGTAGAGCATGTCTCGCAAGAGAATGACTTCTACCCCTATGGCATTGGCAGAAGGTTAGATAGGGTTGAAAACCTGAAATCTACCAAAATGTTTAATCAGAAATTGTATGTCTTCTATACCAATTGGGCCGAAGTATTATTGATGTATATCAAGTATTGAAATTGTTATGTCTCAATGATTGTATATATCTTTGAATCAAATCATTGATTGATATGGAAAGTTTATCGCATTATTCACATACGCCTTTGTTGTTCCTTGTTCCTCTTTGCTTCTCTCATATCGAATTATATATATGGCATAATGTTATATTGTATCTATTATTGAACTCACTAAGCGTCACCGCTTACCCCTCTCAGTGTTTAACAATTGCAGGTGATAAGCACCCAGTATAGTCATATATAGTTAGAAGATTTTGAATAGTTAAAAGCTATTACTTTTGTATTTAGTACTCATGTATGTATAAGACTTTAATATATGGAAGGTTTATCGCATTATTCACATACGCCTTTGAATATGCATGTAGCATGTTTTGGAGTAACAATGTTTTTAGTATGAAAGTTTGGTGTCTTTCATGATGTGAATTATGAACATTGGTTTGGCTTGCGGAATTAAAGAACACACAATGAATACGGTGATTTCGGTGTTTAAGAGATGCATTCGATTATGTATGGTGTTACAAAAGGGATCAAGATCTAAATCTACATAAATAAAACACACTTACACACTCGATTTTACATCTCTCAAGAACACCACCATAAGTGGAATGAACCCACCTTATATAGAGATGTTTACATGTCTCTCTCTCACTCTCTATCTCATGTCACAAGGCTAATGCATCACATGCAAGTGGGTCTACAAAAGTCAAACCATTTACAAAGTCATACATGGATAACTTTGTACCCAACATTCTCCCCCTCAAAGTTAGGTATGGATGACCCGCTTCAAATCTTCCAAAATCAAGCAACTACGCGATCCAATCCTAAAGCGTGACACATGTAGAGATGAACTACAAATCTTCAATTCTTCCATGATTCTTTAATTTGGGTTCTAGGATGTGAGACCATACTAACCGAGCATCAACGAATGATTAAGAGCATCTAAAACTCCAAATAATCACCCCAAAGTTAAGCATAAAAACACACCCTAAAAATCTTCAATAAGTCTAAACCCATCATGAATCGAAATCACTTTCGAATCTCCAACTGAATCATTTCATAAACTTCAAATACTCGAGGTCACTTCGGTCTTCAAGTTCGCGTAATATGAAAAATTCAACTTTCGAATTCCATATAAATTTCTCCCCCTTTTTATAATCGAAATTCGATTGTAAAACCAACAAGGAAAGAGAACATGCTCTATTCAGAATTTTTCTTGCCAAAACTCCCCCTTAACATGTGGCATAAACTTTTTGCTTCAATCCGGAAAATCCAATAAAAATCTTCAATTTTTAGCTTCGTTCACGGACCGCCTTTGACAAATTTTCTAAAAAAAATGGGTAGAAATTATCAATTTCAAAATTCCGCAGTGACCCGGTGCGCCCAAAACAGCCAAAAATGAGAAAATCTCCACCTTTTCCGAAGTTGGGTAGAAAGCATCAATTCGCATAAACTGCAGGGGCCTGAAATGCATATTCTTCAATTTCTCAGCAAAATCAGTCCATTTTCGAAATTGGGCAAAAACTGTCAAACTTTTGAAACTTCAATGACTGATTTCGAAATTTCTGCTTTTTGTCCCAAATTGTCGAAAATCACCCCAAATGTCGAAGTTGGTTATGTTGTGCCAAACTGACGAAATTTCAGGGACTGGTTTCGAAAATTCTTCCTCCTTTCTTTCAAACTATCGAAAAGTACCCCAACTTTCGAAAGTGAGTAAAAACTGCCAAATTGTCGAAACATTAAGGACCAATGTCGAAACTTTTATGTTTTCTTCTTCCCCAATTCATAAACTCGTGAACCAGATAACAAAATCACAAAGCACCATTTTAACGAAAAAAAATTTCTTGAACATGTCGAAAACGAAGCCTATCGAATCGTTGAACAGCATCTTAATCATTCAGTCACTGAATCGACATTTCGCTATAACAAATTAAAATATTGCAGGGAATAAATTTGTTTCTGCACGATATTCACTGAACATATACATGAATTTATACATAGTAAATAACAACTGAAACCTAGTTTGGCTCCTGACAAAGGGGAAGTAAAATACACAATAGAGAGTAGCCTAAAGAATAGGTATCACATTTGACTCAATCAGTTTTTATACGTTATTACCCCCTGGCAAGCTCAAGTGGGGGTCGAACTTGAAGCTTGTCTCGAAGAAATGTGATGCGATCCTTATCGAGTGGTTTAGTAAAGACATCTGCAAGCTGGTCAGTGGAGGTGACATAACTGATGCAAAGAGCTTGACTTTCAACCTGTTCTCTGACAAAGTGGAAATCTAGAGAAATATGCTTTGATCTTGAGATGATAACAGGGTTTTTACACAGGAAGGTGGCACCAATATTGTCACAGAAGATAATTGGTAATTGTGGCAGATGAACATGGAGATCTCGTAAGAGCTGTTGTATCCAGAGTAGCTCAGCTATCGTATAAGCTAAAGCACGGTATTCAACCTCGGTGCTGGAACGAGCGACGACCCGTTGTTTGTGAGATGTCCATCTAATGAGATTGGGACCATGAAACACCGCAAAGCCATATTGAGATCGACTTTCGGTCTTGTCAGAAATCCATCCAGAGTCTGAATAGGCTGTGAGAGATGATGTTTGGTGTGGTTTGAAGTGAAGACAATGGTTAATTGTACCATTGAGGTATCTCAAGATACGTTTTACGGCTTGCCAATGGAGAGTGGTGGGTGCATGCATGAATTGACAAACACGGTTGATAGCAAATGCGATATTGGGACGAGTAATGATGGCATATTGTAGAGTACCAACAGTTTGCCTATATAAGCGAGGATCAGAGAATGGGTCACCGGTTTGGGTTAGAGTAAGAGATGGATCAGCCAGAGTTGTGACTGGTTTTGCATTTACCATCTTGGTGCGAGTGAGAATGTCACGAATGTACTGTGCCTGGGAAGGATGAAGCTCTTGGGCAGATTTGGTGATTTGTACTCTAAGGAAGTAGGTTAGGTTGCCAAGGTCTTTAAGAGCAAAGGTGTGATTGAGGTCTTGAAGGATTTTGTGAATATGGTGAGGGTTGGTGCCTGTAATGATGAGGTCATTAACATACACTAAAATGTAGAAGGTACCAACACGAGATGAATGTACAAACAGGGAAGTGTCGGAGTGAAACGCTCGAAAACCATGTTGAACAAGGTGACGTCGGAGTTGATTGAACCAAGCCCGTGGGGCTTGTTTTAGACCATATAGGGCTTTTTGAAGTTTGCAAACTGCATGTGGGTGAGATGGATGGCTAAAACCCTGTGGTTGTGCCATGTATACATCTTCGGTTAAGACACCATTGAGGAATGCATTGTTGATATCTAGTTGGCGAATTGTCCAACCGTGAGAGAGAGCAATGGAGATAACTAATCGAATTGTAGTGGGCTTGATTACAGGACTGAATGTGTCAAATAAACCGATGCCTTCTTCTTGATTGAACCCTTTAGCCACAAATCGGGCCTTGTAGCGAGCAATAGTGCCATCAGAGTGCCTTTTTATTCTGAAAATCCATTTACAACCAACAATGTTAGCATTAGGTGGACGTGGAACAAGTGTCCAAGTATTATTACGCATTAAGGCATCAAATTCACTTTTCATTGCATTTAACCATAATGGGTTGGTAAGAGCTTGAGGGAGGTTTCAGGGTTCTAAAGTAGGAGGAGTCAGTGTGGATAAGAGAAAGGTTTTTGGTTTAAGAGAATTGGTGCGTGGTCGAGTGATAATGGTGTGTTTGTTGTGTGCAGCGGGTCGGAAAGTGTGTGGTGGAGTTTGTTTAGCTTGGGAGCTGAAAGTAGGTCTTTGATGAGATGGGCAGGGTGGTGGTGATGAATTTGGAGAGGAGGAAGTGGCAGAGGGGGTGCCAGAGGGTATAGGATCGGAGTGGGCTGTTGGAGGTGATAAAGGAGGTGATAATATGGGTGGAGGTGGGGGTGTAACTAAGCTTGTGTGTTGTAGGAGAATGGAGGGAGATGATGAGGTGGGAGAGTCACGGGAGGGAGGCGATGGTGTGTGGGAGGGAGAAGAAGCAAAAGGAAATATTTCTTCATTGAAAACCACGTGTCTAGAGATGTAAATTATGGATGTGGCACGATGAAGTCATAGGTAACCCTTGTGGGACGCGCTGTAGCCCAAGAAGACACATGGTAAGGATCGAAAATCTAGTTTGTGGGAGTTAAATGGTCTTAAAAACGGGTAACAGAGGCAGCTAAATATGCGTAAGAAACCATAATCAGGGTGCTTGTGATAAAGGGTATAGTATGGAGAATTGTAGGCTAATGTGGGTGTAATAGTATGATTGTGGACATATGTAGCAGTTTTGAAAGCGTGTTCCCAATAGGTGTGTGGAAGAGATGAGTGAGAAAGTAAGGATAGACCTTTTTCAATGATAATTCGATTTATGCGTTTAACAAACCCATTTTGCTCGGGTGTATACGGACATGCAATGCGGTGATGAATACCACAGTTGTGGAGATAGGAAGAAACAGTTATGTATTCACCACCCCAATCAGATTGAAAGCTTTTGATATCACAACCAAATTGGGTTTTGACCATGGTACAAAAGTTAATGAATGTTTGCAAAACTTGAGATTTGTGTTGAATAAAGTAAATCCATACAAACTTGGTAAAATCATCAATAAATAAAACAAAGTAACGATTTCCATTTATTGATAACATAGGGGATGGACCCCAAACATCTAAATACAAGAGTTCAAACGGTTTGGAACATGAAATATGAGTAGATATAAATGGGAGTTTGTGACTCTTGCCTAACTGGCAAGGTTCACAGGGGGATAACAATTTATTTGTAGAAGTAGGAAGACTAAATTGAGAAACAAGACGACGAAATAGAGCTTCATGTGGGTGAGCTAGGCAGTTATGTCATCTGGTCATGGATGTGCGAACAGAAGAGAGTGTCATAGTAGGTGTTGTTTTGGTGAAAGGAGGCTCCAATCGGTACAAGCCACGATCAACGTGTCCCTTGAGAATGGGAGTGCCCTGTAATGTCTTAACCACACAATGATCAGGCCAAAATTCAATGAACACATTGTTATCACGGGTAAACTGAGAAACACTGAGAAGATGCTTAGTAAGACGAGGAACAACGAAAACTTTAGGTAAATGCAATGAATGTAGTGAAGAAGAACCGAAATGACTAATAATTAGTTGTTTACCATTACCAACTTGGAGCTTGTCAGCACCAGTGTAGCAATCAGGGATTTGAAGCTTGTTTAAGTCAGGGGTAACATGGTATGTGGCTCCGGTATCGAAGTACCAGGAAGGATCAACGACAATAGATGGGCTGGGAAAGTGAACAAGATGGGCTTGGTGAAATTCATGGGTACGTGTCTGACTACGTGGAGGAGGCCTTCGGGAGGGGTAGTCAGTCTGATTTCCTCTTTGCCAACAGTTGATGACTTTGTTGGGTAGCATAGCGTAGCAGTTTTGATGTATTGCGTCTATTGGGCTCGGTTTATAGTCCAAGTTTTGTTACTCCGGTCTGGGCCTGTCCAACCGTGAGTTGTTAGGGTTTTAATATAAATTAATGTGCTTGCATGCATATTAGAAGAAAGATTGATAGCGATCACAATAGATCACAGATTATTTTCTTTATCGTTCTTGTAAACCCTTAATCCTCTACAGTAGAAGTTCTTTATCGAGCTCTGCTGAGGATTGTTGATTAATCAGTCGACATTCTTCGATCCATACTTGATTTGTTTACTGTTTTCGTATTCTTTATTTTACCTGTTATAAGATCTAATCGATCTTCAAGTTAGTTTTTAACTCATCAATTGGTATCAGAGCAGGAGGCTGTGTAAATCATACACTTCTTTTCTGTGAAAAAAGGTTTCGATTAGGGTTATTCCGCATTTACTGATATTTATTGAGCTGTCATCCCATAATTGACGTAACTCGATATTTATTGTTTTGCCCTAATTTATTACATTACAAGTCTGATCTTTTAACAGGTTATTCGATCAAGCATGGACAAGTCGCAATCCAATCCCATTAATATTTCGAACAGCATTGGATCAACAACGAAGATTCCCATCCTATACACCCACGATTATGAAGTCTGGGCATATCACTTTGAAGATTATGTTATAGGATCTGAGGATAATGGATACCTCATCTGGGAAGCAATCATCTTTGGACCCTTTTCTCATTCAGCAACTTCAAGGATTATTAAAACTCAAAAGGAGTATAATGATCTTCTGAAAGACGTTAAAGATATTGCTCAAGACGAAAAAGATAAATTTCAGTGCAGTATCAAAGCATTGAGATTAATCAGATTCTCTCTTCAATCCGATACTTTCAGACTGGTGAGTTCGTGCACGACTGCAAAAGAAATATGGGACAGGCTACGAGAATTATACTCTACAGACGAAGATCTTGAACACTCCATTCAAACCTTACTCTTGTCTGAGTTTGGTGAATTCAAGCAGGGAGCCGAAGAGACTGTGACGCAAACGTTCGGTCGCTTCAATCATCTTCTTAGCAAGATGATTAAACATGACATTGAAAGGAAGCTAATTGAGCAGAAGGTTACATTTTTGAACGGTCTCAGATCTGAGTGGAGAGCTGTAGTGTCCACAATTAAAGCCCATGAGCAATTTAAATCCTATTCTTTGGCGAAACTGGTGGGCATCCTGAAATCCCAACAAAAGATCGTGTTACAAGAGAAAAATGTGGTTTCAAGCCTGGGTTCGTTGGCCCTCTTGTCCAAAAGAAAAGCAGTGATGGAAGAAGAAGACCTCAACTTGGAGGACTATGACCTCACTTCTGAAGACTATGCTATGATGGTGTCCAACCCCAAGAGGTTCATCAAGAAGAGATTCCCCACAAACAAGAACCGAAATTGGAAGGGGAGTTATAGTTCTGAAAAGGTCAAAGATGAACCGAAGGCAGAAGAATCAAGGAAGGAACCGAAAGTTGAAGGAGATTTGGGAGTAAGCTGCTATTACTGTGGAGGAAAGAATCACTATGCAAAGGATTGCGTCCTCAAGAAAATGGCAGAAAAGGATGAGGAAAAGGATGAAGAAGCTTTGTTGCAGAGAAAGCTGGATGAGATCAGAAAGAAGAGATCTACTGCTAACCCTTCTATGAACGCTTTAATTGTGCAAGGTTTGGTAGCAGATGATGTGTTCGGTGGCGTGGAGGTCTGGTCAACCGACTCTAAAGATGATGAAGTAAGGAAGCCTTCTCATGGAAAGGCTTATGTGGCGAAAGAAGAGAGCAGTGGTGGAAAATGCTTGATGATGTCCGACGTTTCTCAGATGAGGGGATACAACACGGACGGGGGATTGAAGACGCAAAGGAGTGAGAGGACTTGTGCTTCACTGCAAAACTGCTCAGCGTACAGTTCAACAAGCTTGATGAACTGATCAAGAAGGTACAATCCGTTTTTGTTTCATTCAAAGTTCCACAATGCTCATATGAAAAAGAATTAAAAAGTGTTAATTCAAGAATCTCTCATCTAGACAGTAGTTTAACTCAAACTCGAGTCACCAATTCTAACCTAACTGACCAAATAAGCAGGGTATCTTCGAAGAATGAGGAACGCAGGATGTGGATCGAACTGAAGGAGTCGGAGTTAATTAAAACAAAAGATGAAAACATTTATTTGCAAAGAGACAATTTAAAGCTCTTAAAACAGCGAAATGTTTTTTGTTTGATTGCTAAACGTCTTTACACTAATATCACTCAGCTTCATCTGAATTGTGAAATAGGACAAAAGATTCATCGCATGATTTTACCCTTCCTTGAGTTTAAGGAGGATGAAATTGATGCTGAAGCGTATAATTGTGAAAGTGTTATTTCATCTGAAGAAGTTAATCCGACGTATATGTATGGACTGGACAAAATTGAATCTTTTATTAAGTCCAAGGATCATAAGGACATGCTTAAAAACCTTTTGGATGAAAATGATAAACTGAAACTGAGAACCGAAACCATACAAAAATTTGACTCTTTAAACCCCAACTTGAGCTCAAAAAACAAAATTGAAGTTGAAAATGCATCTGAGCTTAATGAGGACGATAATATGAGTGAAATTTCTGTAGAGGACACAGTTGACTGTTCAGAATTTGTCAAGAGTGAACCCGAAAACCACAAGAATCTCATTTCGGAAAATTCAGTAGAATTCGCTCGTAAGTCCCAACAAAAGTCCCCGATTCTTGCAGAGAAGGCAGTAGTATATCAAAAGGTCAGAACTACTCCAAATCAGGTGTATAAGGTCACAGGTGTAACCAAACATCAGACTGCTGAACTCACAGCAATTGTAAACGAAGACAATGCTGATGGCTATGACGAGTTCTTCTGGTCAGCTCCCATTGATAATGCTGATGAAACGGTTGGTCTATCTGAAAGGACCTCATGGAAAAGCAAAGGCAGATATGTGCCAGAACCCTTGAATAAGCCTGATAGCTTCGATGTGCCAAGTACTAGTGGTACAAAAGATATTCCTCAAGAAAAAGGAATTCCTACAAAGGAAGTCACTCCTTCAAGTGAAACTTCATCAGTTCAGAGTGAACCAGCTAAAGAAAAACAAAAACCGAAAGCTAATATCCATCATCAACCGAAGCAAATGAGAAATCAAAAACAACAAAGAAATCAGAGATACAAGAAGAATCTCTCTGAAAGAAAACAGTTTTGGCAATCTCAGAATGCCTATTTCTCACATCAAGATAGGAACTTAAAGTCAAAGAAAAGTCCTGTTGAATCACCAGAGAGCAATAACAACCGAAAGCAGAGGTTCGGTTCAGAGAATGACTTCAACCGAAAGCAGAAGTTCGGTTCAGAGAAAAACATCAACCGAAAGCAAAGGTTCGGTTCAGAGAATGACTTCAACCGAAAGCAAAGGTTCGGTTCTGAGAACAAAAGAGATCAAAATTCTAGGTTCGGTCCCATTAATGATCAAAAGCAAAAGGGTCACCTAGAATCTCCAGCCAAGAAGTCTTCTCAATCTCCAGCCAAGAAGTCCTCTCCTTTTAAGCTCTCACACTCTAACTCTTCTAATTCTTCAAACTCTTCTAATTCCTCTCCACCTCAGTCTAAATTCCATTTTGTTCACTCTCAAAAACCTCAATCATTAACTGAACCGAAAGGAAAATCTAAGGTTTCATCAATTAAACCAGAATCCAAACCAAAAGCAACAAATCCCAATAAAATTAAAGTTTTCACCATCAAAAAGAAAGATGAAACAACACTAATAAAAAGAACATATCTTGTTGACATCTCTCTTACTATCCCTATTCCTGTGAAAGGCTCACGTGGACCCAAGAAACTTTGGGTTCCTAAATCTGCTTAATTTTTGCAGGTTATCAGTGACGAGCAGTTTGACGAAGAATGGTACATTGACAGTGGTTGCTCGCGTCACATGACAGGAAGGAAGGAAGAGCTAAGAGAATACAGGTCTCTTTCAAACGGTCGAAATGTCAAGTTCGGGAACAACTCCTTCGGCACCATAAAAGGCTACGGAATGATTACAAACGGTGATTTCACTACACGAAAGGTTGCATACGTGGAAGGATTACAACACAACCTCATCAGTGTATCTCAACTTGTTGGGGGTACCGGTCTCAAAGTTTCATTCGACAATGAGGGTTCAGAAATAATTGAGAAGAAGACGAAAAGAGTTATTCTCAAATCAGAGCGTAAAGGTGAAATGTTTCCCTTAAACCTCAAACCCATCAAAGGAAACCCAGCTATCTGCCTGTTATCAAAAGCACAATCTGACGAAAGTTGGTTGTGGCACCGAAGGCTCTCTCATCTTAACTTTAAGGATATCAATAAGCTTGTCACTGGAGGTCATGTTCGAGGTCTTCCGTTGCTCAAGTACGTTAGAGAACATTTGTGTGCTGCTTGTGAAATGGGGAAGCAGAGTCGTCAAAGTCATCCATCTATAATAAACACTAAAGTTGTTGAACCACTAGAATTACTTCATATTGATTTGTGTGGTCCATCATCTATCGAAAGTATCGGTGGTAGCAAGTACATTCTTGTTATTGTTGATGACTTTTCACGTTTTACATGTGTGTTCTTTCTGAAGCTTAAATCTGAAGCGACTCATAAGCTAAAGGTGTTCATCAAGCAGACTGAAGTACAGCTGAAGAAAGTCGTTCGCAATATCAGGAGCGATAATGGACTGGAGTTCAAAAATAAAGAATTTGAAGAATTCTTGGCAGAAAAGGGAATTAGTCACAACTTCTCAGCTCCCTACACTCCTCAACAAAACGGGATTGTCGAAAGACAAAACCGATCTTTGTGTGAAGCAGCCCGAACCATGCTAAGTTTCACTTACTTACCTTTATATTTTTAGGCTGATGCTATTTCTGTTGCTTGTTTTACACAGAACAGGTCATATCTCAACAAGCGCTTCACTCTCACTCCTTATGAGATCATCAACAACAGGAAGCCGAATGTCAAATTCTTCCATGTGTTCGGTTCACAGTGTTTCATTTTCAATTCCAAAGAACACCGCAACAAGTTTGATGTCAAAGCCGACGAGGGGATATTTCTGGGATATTCTCTTACTTCTAAAGCGTACAGAGTATTAAACAAGCATTCGAGGAAAATAGAAGAAACCTACTATGTGACTTTTGATGACAACTATGTCAAAAAGCTAAAGGCCAACCAGGACACAGCTAGAGAAATCTTTCCTCAAACTGGCCAGGTCACAGCCTCAATCGCTAATCTATTTGAGAAGTTTGTTGAGCTATTTGATGAACCAGAGAAGGCCACTCTCTCAGAAGCCAGCGCAGCTGACAACAGGGTAGATCACTTAAAGCAACTTGTCGACGATGTTGCAAGGAGAATGAATGAAGGAGAATCAGGTTCTGAAGACCCTCCACAACACAATGCTTCAGTCGAGGGGGAGGATCCGCCATCATCATCTCAGCCGAGCTCACATGTTGAGGGGGAGCTGGGGTCTCAAACTGCTCCCGAACGAAATTTTTCAACCGAAAGTACCTCACCACCCGAAGGTGGTTCAACACCCGAAAGCTCAGCACCACCAGAAACCTCTGTAGTTCAAGATACTCAAGACGTTCCTGAAAGCTTATCTATCGAGGGGGAGCATGTCGATATGCTTTATGACAATGAAAGTCCATCCGAACCAGAAGAGATGATAAACGCTGAATTGGATCCATCCTTTGATCCAAACTACCCTCCTCTCGTCAAATGGACCAGAGATCATCCTGTCACTCAAGTCGTTGGGGATGTATCTGAAAAGGTTCTGACCCGATCACAACTCAAGGCAAAACAAACTTCCTTGTTTTCTCAAGTAGAATTCTGTATGTTTAACTCCTTCGTCTCAAAAATTGAACCAAAGACAGTTAACACTGTTCTTGATCACTCCGATTGGGTTCAAGCTATGCAAGACGAACTGAATGAATTCGAAAGGAAAAAAGTTTGGCGACTAATTCCAACTCCTCCAGATGCCTCGGTTGTTGGTCTCAAATGGGTCTTCGGGAATAAAATGGACAAAGAAGGGAACGTGATTCGAAACAAAGCACGTCTGGTAGTGAAAGGATATTGTCAGGAGGAAGGAATTGACTATGAAGAGACTTTCGCTCCTGTAGCTAGGCTGGAATCCGTTAGAATCTTTCTCGCCTATGCTGCACACAAAAACTTTGAAGTCTACCAAATGGATGTCAAATGTGCATTTCTCAATGGTGAACTCGAAGAAACAGTGTGCGTGGAGCAACCTCCTGGCTTCGTAAATGAAAGGTATCCTAATCATTGTTATATTTTGGACAAAGCCGTGTATGGACTGAAACAAGCTCCGAGGGCCTGGTATGAAACGCTGACAAAGTTTTTAAAGATGTCAAAATTCAAACAAGGTTCGGTTGACCCAACCTTCTTTCGTAAGAAGGAAGGTAACCACCTTATGATTGTTCAAATTTACGTCGATGATATCATCTTTGTCTCTACGAATCCCAGCTTAACGGCTGATTTCAGAAAGCTGATGGAGACTAAATTTGAAATGAGCTCAATGGGTCCAATTAACTTTTTCCTTGGTTTAAATATTAGACAGGGACCCGAAGGCATCTTTATCAATCAGGAAGCTTACACGAAGAATCTTCTAGAAAAATTTGGCATGATGGGAGATTCAAAGGTCAAAGTTCCAATGGCGTTCGGCACCAAGCTCACTCCATCCTTGGATAAACCGGCAGTTGATATTACGCTTTATCTCCAGATGATCGGTTCTCTGATGTATCTTACTGCTAGCAGGCCTGACATAATGTTCTCTGTTTGTTACTGTGCTAGATTTCAGGCGAACCCGCGCGAACCTCACATGCTTGCAGTAAAGAACATTCTACGATATCTCAAGCGAACTACCTCTTTAGGTCTGTGGTATCCATCCAACTCGGGCTTCTTCGTTCAGGCCTACTCAGATGCAGACCTTGGAGGTTGTGGATTAGACAGGAAAAGCACCACAGGCGGCTGCCAATTCCTTGACGGGAAGTTAGTTAGCTGGCAATCAAAGAAACAAACGTGTGTATCTTTGTCTACAGCTGAAGCAGAATACATTGCAGCTGCATCATGTACCTCTCAAGTAATTTGGATCCAGAGTCAACTCAGAGACTATGGACGCAATATGAAAAAGATCCCACTATATTGTGACTCTGAAAGTGCAATTAGGATCTGTCATAACCCAGTGCAACACTCAAAGACTAAGCACATAGCACTGAGGTATCACTTCATTAAAGATCATGTGGAAGATGGAAATGTTGAAATTCACTTTGTTAGAACCACTGATCAACTGGCTGATATCTTCACCAAAGCCCTTCCTGAAGCATCGTTCAATAAAATTCTACAAGGGCTCGGTATGATGGAATCAGAGTCAGTACCACAAACTACCTCTCAACTTCAATCGTAAGAAGCGAAATAGACCGAACGTTCGGGTTCGGTTGGATCACCTGCCTTTCGCTCATCAATTAAAGGTAGTTTTCTTGGCTGTAAATTTCATGTACAATTGTTTTACAAACTTGTTTATCTTATTGTCAAAAGCACTTCCTTTTTGAAAGTCTAAGTTCATTGGTTTTTCAAAAATTTTCAAAACCGAAATCAACCGAACGCTCGGGTTCGGTTTTTCAAAATTTTTCAAAACCGAAATCAACCAAGCGCTCGGGTTCGGTTTTTCAAAATTTTTCTCAACCGAATTCAACCGAACGCTCGGGTTCGGTTCCAAAGTTTTTTTTTCATATATCCTTTATTTTCTTTCTCAGTCTTATTTTTTTTATTTTTTTACTTTTCATTATTTTTTTTAATATCAAAAACTCAAAAATATATTTTATTCTTTATTTACTTTTTGTCTTTAATTTTATTTGTGAGTTCGTTCGTCTATGGGGAAATTGTTGAAATAGTTAAGTGTCCCTAGAAGCATGCTGCTGTATGTGCCCAAAGCCTCATCAGATTCTGAATAATAGCCTTAATGACTTGGTATACACAAACCTTGTCTTCCCAATTAGGCTATCACATTTATTCTAATCGTGAGCTGCCTAACTCTCTTCTCACATGAGATAAGAGTTTTCTGCTTGGTCCTTCTTTTCACAGCAGAGGTACGTTATATTCTTTCACCATCTCTATTGTATTTCTCCATTTAACTTCGTTTCACAATCGTAACCCTTGAGACTCTCAGACATTACCACTGAGGTTTATGGTTACTCAAAAACTGTGTTTATGATCTTAGTTTCGTGCCACTACGAGCTGAGTGAAACCCAAAATTCAATACCCAATCTGAATTGACGGTGAACAATTAAATTGCTCAAGTTTTCAATAATGAATTGACGGACGTATCTTCATGAAATCTCAAACTTTTATTTTGTGTGATTCCTATGAAATTGTTAAACACCATAACATTTCTTCCCTTGGGATCCAGTTTTTAATTTTTGTTGAGATTTTATATTTACTAGCCACTTTTAAATTATTTCACACCTACTTCTTCAACAGACTACACCGGTCTCACAAGTACTTTGTTCACTTTCTATCTTATTTCAAGATTAGGACTGTTGAATCAAAGCAAAAACCACCCTACAAAGCTTAATTAAAAGAAGCCTTTCATCACTTCTTAATAAGTGTTTGATCGTTATTCAAGGGGAAACCACACTAACACTTTAAGGTCTCTCTTGAATTTGAAGGAAGAGATTCGTGCCCGGGATCCTTTGTTTTGTGTCTTTATTGACATCACAATTTTTCCTCAAAAGAATTGCTTTATTTCTTATCTTTTACACCCTTAGCACGAAAATCTTTGATTTTCCAAAATTCTGGTTCTAATAATTACAGGCTTTTTCTTTGGATTGGTGGTTGATTAAAAGATGCCGTTATACTTTAAAGGGATAAGATGAAGAGTTGCTGACTCAGGCGGGAGTTTAATTGATTTGATTTCAACCGACGAAAAAGGGAACGAGTGCGAATTTGAAACGTCTAATCTCTAACTGACGTCGCAGACGCGTGTGCGAATTTGAAACGGTTCATCTCTGGCACAGAAAGGGCGCGTGTGAATTTGAAACGGTTTATCAGAAACGGCGCTTGATGGGAGGCGTGTTCTTCGGAATCTGACACTCTCTCTCATGCGTGATCATCGGTTCCCCAACTGTCACGCATCAGTCACCTCCGGAAAACTCTTGGTATTTCGATAGAAGATATGGGCAGATCTTTCTCTCTCCCTTAACCCACTATAAAAGGCGACATCCTCTCCCATTTACCTCTTTACTGCAATCAAAATTCCCAAGAGAGTAAGAATTCCCTGAACCCTAACTGTTCATCATCTTCTTCACTCTCTTCAACAATGGCCGATTCATCCTCTGTGCATGCCACTTCCCACATTCTTCCCATTCGCCCTCAACAGTGTCTCGTAATCGATTTAACCCCTCGTGTCTATGACTCCTACATATTCCCAATCATCGAGTGCTTGAAGTATTCGTCGATTGCACCTGCACTTTCTAGGGTGGAATCAGTGCCCATGGAGCTCTTATCGCAGATCTATGCGACTGCACATTACGATAAAGTGGTCGATAGGATCTTCTTCGAAGTTTCTCATCACAAAGCGTCCATCTCCAAGCAACGCTTTTGTTCTCTACTAGGGTTTGAAGCTGACCCAACGAGGGTTAATCCAGAGACTATTCCAATGGGGCACCTTTTCAACATGTTCTACAATATGGGGTACACGGAGGTGCTTACCTCTGTCGCAAAGTTTAAGAAGTCCTGTTTACCGCCACAGTGGAACGGGATGTTCACTGTGCTATTCAAGGGTCCCTCAGAAAGAAGCTCTGGTTCAGATGGCTCCAGTCGACTATTCCTGTCCATCATGTACGGTGTCTACAACGGTATTAACGTCGACTATGGGTTTGTTCTCTGGCAACAACTCATCCAAAGTTTATCTTCTTCTTCACGGCATTCAGAGGTGTCGTATGCCAGGTTTTGGACCTTGATCACTAAGTGGGCGATGGATAAGAACAATGTCCCCACTGTTGCCGGCGCACCGATGTCTTCGATTGGTACCTTTCATACCACGAAGATCATCGTTTCAGATGCTTCAAAATTCCCTTCCAATGGTTCCATTCCGGAAACTATGTACGCTGATGTTCCAGCTGACAGCCGGCTCATCCGGACCTACAAGGAGTTCAAGAGGTCTGGTCTAAGGGATCTCACGCCGGAAATGCTCAAATCCATTCACGATGCCGACAAGCCTGCTCCGAGAGGCAAAAAGGCAGACAAAGGGAAGCAAGTGGCAAAAGGGGCTAAAGGCCCTTCTCCTAAAAAGAGGAAGGCCACCAAAGCTGCTCCGTCACCGCAACAGAAGAGACGAAAGACACAACTGAAGCAAAAGCTAATTATCGCTTCCTCTTCCAGTGAGTCGGAGGGAGAGAGTTCGGATTCTGACGACTCCCCAAGAGGCAACACACCTCCAAGGGGCAACACACCACCTAGATCACCTACTCCTGACATGCAAATCCATACTTCTCCAATTCCCTCTCCTACTCAAACAATTCCCACTTCCATTCCCACCATAAACCCCTCTATCCATATTCCAAAACCTTCATTCCAAATGCCACCACCTATCTTCACTGATGCTACAACAACATCCACTGCAAAGGTTACAACCAACGTATCTGATACGGGGGTTCATACCGATGCAAACGAACCACCACCAGTAACCGAACCCATTCACACAACCGAAACCCAAACAGCACCCGAACCTACCCCTACTCAAAAACAAACCGAACCTACACCTACACCTACACCCGAAACCACACAACCTGAACCTACCCATACCACTACACCCCCAGCTTCACCACCACCACCATCTCCCGGTCATGCCTCTGACGGAGATAACCCTTTCCTTGGCGGGGAAAACATGACCTTTGATTCGGTCTATTATAGTCCGTTTCAAGTGCAGAGTGACGATGACGAAGACGCTCTGGTCACAAAGAAGCATTTTAAGGAGCTACATGACAAGGTCGACTTGCTCATTGCTTCTTCTTCCACCTCTCAATCATCCCTCTCTGAAGCCGCTCTTCAGAAGATTGTTGATGCCTTCTCAAGGGCTCAACAAGATTCGGTCGCTTCTGCAACCGCCGCCATTGATGCCTCAAAGAAAGCCTGTGAGGCTGCGAAGGAAAAAGTCGATAAACTATTCTCTGATGCCTCTGCCCTGTTAAAGTCCTTACAGGAGAGTGCAGATGTCACAAAGACTACGTTGGAACCAATTGTTCAACAGTTGGCCACGTTTGTCTCTACAGAGTTGAAGTCCTTTGCCACACTTCGTCAATCTATGACAGACGAAAACTCTGCCCTTCGTGCCTCTATTGACGAGCGCCTCTCTAAACTCCAAGAGGACCTAGCTGCTGAGAACTCGTTGATGGATGTTTTGGCAAAGAAGACCACTGCCCTAAAGGTCAAGAGTGCTCAACTCTCCAATTCTCAACAACAACTTGACACTCTTCGGTCCGAACGGGAGGTCATCAAGACGTGTGTTTCGGATGTCCACTCAGCAATATCTAAGATCCTTGAAGCACATGATCTGATCCTTAATCATTCTGTGAGGCGTACCCTTGCAGAAAAGCTCGCTCCTGCCCTGGATCTATTAAGTAAAATTGAAGGGCTACCCGATTTCGTGTCCACTCCAAAACAAGGGGGAGAAAAGGAGTCTGGATCGCAACCACCTCATTCCTCAAAAGCAACACACACCACCGAACCTCCTCCTGCAGGCCAAGCCTCTGGTTCGGGTGTGAAGGACAAAGGCAAGAAAATTGCTGAGGAAGAAGAGGAAGAAGACAACGAAACCATTGCCGACTTGCTGAAACGCAAAAGTCGACGCAGTGATGAAGATGATAATGTTCGTGTGGCAAGAGAAGCTGAAGAAGTTGAACGCAAAAAGAAAGAAGCCCACAACCTCCTCGAGAGTAGGAAAACTCTTTTTCCTGCTTGGACTCGAGAGAGGATGATAAAGGAGGCAATCGACACCCCGAGCATCTTGTGGCTTGAACCAGTCATCTCGTTTGACTGTTATAATTCTGTCGACTCTCAGTTCGACATGCCACTTACCCGAAAGGCGTTCATCTTTCACACCTTCGCCAACGTTGTCGAGTTCCCTCATCCTCATCCAGAGGTTGATCGGGAATTGATTGAGTTCTATCTGAAGGCTGCTCAACCTCAGTATCAAACCTGGAGCGCTCAGAAGATCATCAACGTTCGGGTCCTGAAACCGTACACTGTTGGGAAGTTTATCAATGTTCGGTTCAAGGTGCTCAGGGGATCTGCAAAAACCGAACATGCCATCTCTTTAGCAGATCTACCGAACCTCAATCCTCATGATTGGATTGTTCTGCACAACATCCTTCTGACTAATGAAGCTGAATATGGTCCGATCATCGACCATCTTAAAAGGATGTTGGTGTGCTACATCATGGAGGTTGCACTGATGGATCAGGAGATTGCAACTGTCTTCAAGAAGAAACTGAAGGTCTCTCCTGTTGGCTCGGCCAGTGATCTAAACCGGATGAAGATGGGAAAAATTGACCCCAGGCGAAACTCGGTCATGTTCACTAGGAGTGAAGGACAGAAATGTCTCTTTGCCTTAGCGGATAAACATCTTTATACCACTGCTTGTCTAGAGCATGTGCTGGGGATCATCCACAGATGCAAGGAAAATACAGCGGATGATATCAAGTATTTTGATGATATGATTCAGTGGTACATCCGGTTCAGACAGACGATCCTCGCGCTTATCTCACGTCTGTTTGAAACTATAAAGAAGAAGGTTCCTACGGCTGGCCCAAGCAAGAAGTAGTGATCTCGCTCCAATTTGACATAAAGGGGGAGATTGTTGGGTAGCATAGCGTAGCAGTTTTGATGTATTGCGTCTATTGGGCTCGGTTTATAGTCCAAGTTTTGTTACTCCGGTTTGGGCCTGTCCAACCGTGAGCTGTTAGGGTTTTAATATAAATTAATGTGCTTGCATGCATATTAGAAAAACGATTGATAGCGATCACAATAGATCACAGATTATTTTCTTTATCGTTCTTGTAAACCCTTAATCCTCTACAGTAGAAGTTCTTTATCGAGCTCTGCTGAGGATTTTTGATTAATCATTCGACATTCTTCGATCCATACTTGAGTTGTTTACTGTTTTCATATTCTTTATTTTACCTGTTATAAGATCTAATCGATCTTCAAGTTAGTTTTTAACTCATCAGACTTCATGACCTAGTTTGTTACACAGTTGACAGTGCAGACAACGGCTTCGAGGATCAGAAGTGCGAGGGGTGTAGTTGTTTCCTGTAGAGGAGGGGAGAGTGGTGGCAGAAGTGCGCCACACCTAGTTAGCAGTGGGGAGGATTGGCTGAGAGGCAGGCACCGATGGCGAAGGTAGTTGGGTGGCAGCCTGGCGAGCAAGGTCGTGATCATTTCTGGCTTCTTCACGGTGTAATAACCCCACTAGGTCATCCATAGTAGTAGTGTTAGAGTACATAAGAAAAGCGGAGGCAAAGGAACTGTAGGAAGAATCAAGGCCATTGATATCCCTAATAATCTCATCATCAACAACAGGTGTGAGATTTGCTGCCAAGGAGTCAGCAATGTTGCGTTTTTGCTCAAGGTAATCAAACATGGACAACGACCCTTTTGTGAGGGTTTGTAATTTGACCCTCAAAGCCATCCGATGAGCACGTCTTTGGGATTGGAACGTGCGGTCAAGAATTTTCCATGCCTGTTGTGATGAGGTGGAGAGAGCAATAGTGGCTTGGGTACGATTGGAAGGAGTTGACTTCAACCAAAGAAGGACAAATCGGTCCTTCTTTTTCTAGGTAGCAAATTCTGGGTTTGGAAGCGGAGTATCATCTTGAACGAGGGTGCCAGTAGCAGTATCTTCAACCGATTCAGCAACAGGAGGTGGGAGTGTTGCAGGAGGAGGAGAGGGATGGATGACGAAGGAGTCCAATTCGAAGCATACCAGAGCAGAGAGAATGGTTGTGCGCCATAAGATGTAGTTGTCTCTGTCCAATTTGATGCAGATGGGGGGAATTTGGAAGTTCAGAGTTGTAGAGGTGAGATGAGCAGTAGCAAGTAATTGATGATTTGGGATAGCCATGAGAAAAAAAAAAAGAAATTGTATCCTTCACTGCTCTGATACCATAAAAGATTGTAGAGAATAAATTTGTTCTGTACTATATTCACTGAACATATACATGAATTTATACATAGTAAATAACAACTGAAACCTAGTTTGGCTCCTGAAAAAGGAGAACTAAAATACCCGAGAGAGAGTAGCCTAAAGAATAGGTATCACATTTGACTCAATCAGTTTTTATACATTATTACAGATTTTCCCAAAATGATCAACAACAAACAGGTCGAGTTCATATCCTTCCTAATCATCGGAAAAAAAACCTTCGCTTGTTATCAAAAGCTTTGCTTTTTCAACTGGAAACCTCCCCTTCTTGTTCGTTATCAACAAACCAGGCAACCCAATTGAAGTCCTTTGCTTCCCAAAACAACATGTTCATCAATCGATATCAATTCAATAAACCCACGTCGACATCAACAAGTTGATTTCACCACTTCGTTACCATTCATCCAAAGCGAATCGTCAATCACCATTCCCAACATAGTCGACTTCCCAGTCGAGTTTTCGTTACTTCAAAAATCAACCCTTAATTGTCGACAAACCCAGTCAACAGCGTCAAGCCAAACTTTCGAAACTTCCCAATTGAATCTTCGTTTTCACTATAAAATCTGATTTCAACCATTGGACTTTCAATCAAACAAATATCGACAACGAAGCACTGGTCTTTGATAACGAAATCAACCATGAGTCCTTCTTTGTCACACTTCGTTAATGATCTACAACAATTCGTCCTTCTCTTTTCATTCACCCCAAACATCGACTTCAAACTCAAAATCATATTCCGAAATTAACCACCAATTCTGTGAAATCAAACATTCGTTAATACATCAATTCTTTGAAATCAGATACGTGATTCCAAACACTTAGATCAATTGATTGTTCACCTCCAAGCCTGCGAATCTACATCTCATCTGTGAAACCATCGTTTCATTCGTCAATCAATACTTCGTGAACTAACCTCGAAACCCATTTCGTTATCACTACCTCGACCATTGAAATCAAAATCACTATTCGCTTTTTGTTACTAACCCATACCAACATACAACAATCGATTCCGGTCTATCTATTCGCACATGAGACCCTTCCAATGCCCAATTTCAGGTCAAAAAAAGTTCAACTAACTGTTCTTCATCATATACATGTTGTTCTTGGTCAAGTTCATACAAATCAAAGATACAATTTGACGATTTTTCCAAATTTGACTTGATCATAATCGATTTGCAATAGAAAAAGACATATCCAATCGATTCACAAGTTCTGATTAGCGAACAAATCTTAATCGATTGACAAAAGTTTGGAAATCAGAACAAAACTCAAGAAAAATTGATTAAAAATCGAGACAATATTATCCAAATGTACAACTCACAATGTACATGATGACGACGAAGGATAAACAACCACACATGTGTATCAAATGGATTTAATAACTTGTTGGGCTCACAATTTCAGATATTGGATCGATAACACTTTATGGGCTCAAGAATGATAATGAATAGTAACAAATTTGAAAATTGAATTAAATTGATTAATGGACTTATTGTATGAAATCAATTATGAAAAGTAACATTCATAAATGGAGTCGAGATTAACAAAGAGAACTCAATTTACTTATTGAATATATTTTGATTAAAATGAATGTTTACAAATTGAGAATTGATTCAAGACAAATGAATATTGGATTGGATTTGATAGCTTTTCTTTTCTATTGACTAGTACTAGAGTACTTAGTCTAACTCATCGTTTATGTGAAAGTATCACAAAATAAAGTAAACAGGAAAAATATAATCATGTAAGTGTTAGCTGGAGGTACTGGTGCTAACAAGACGAATGTAACTGTTATCCCGTGGTACTAGGGCTAACATAATACATATAACCTAATGAACATCCGAAGATTGTCCACTCATCCTCTGTAGCGGCAGCAAGATGGAGGGAGGGTTAGTCCCCGCATCGATCTCTTAATACAGATCGTCAACCTAATGATCCTCCGAAGATTCACATCTCATCCACTGTTGCAACAGTGGACAGAGGGATGGTTAGTCCCGTCACTGACTACTAAATAAGTGACAACCTTAAACATCCGTAGATATTCATCGACCACTGGTGCTAATCAGTGGGATTCGGAATGATCAGTCCCGCCGAATTATCCCATTGAACTGGGGTAGGAAAGATAATTTACACAGTAAATACTAATAAATCATCCTTGTAGTTCTAAGTACAAGTATCCAGGTAAGTAAATACAGGATAATGCACCTAAGTAACAGTCTTCCTGTATGGTATTCATGTAAGTGTGTTCATGTAACAGGTAAGTATATGTAAACATATTCATGTATCAGGTAATCCTAAGTAAGTGTACTCATGTATCATGTAAGGTATTGGTATGGACTCATGAATGAACTGACTCTTGTGTGATTCCTTGTAATAGTAATAATGTTTGATATCTTCTGACTATCCCTATGATAGCTAACTGGAAGGTAATTGGTTGTTTACATAGGTTTATGCACTCTTGCTACCCAAGAGCATTGGAAACTAAATGAAGGGTGAAAACTATAATCTCTAACATATATATGAACATATGCGGACAGAGGGATGGTTAGTCCCGTCACTGACTACTAAATAAGTGACAACCTTAAACATCCGTAGATATTCATCGACCACTGGTGCTAATCAGTGGGATTCGGAATGGTCAGTCCCGCCGAATTATCCCATTGAACTGGGGTAGGAAAGATAATTTACACAGTAAATACTAATAAATCATCCTCGTAGTTCTAAGTACAAGTATCCAGGTAAGTAAATACAGGATAATGCACCTAAGTAACAGTCTTCCTGTATGGTATTCATGTAAGTGTGTTCATGTAACAGGTAGGTATATGTAAACATATTCATGTATCAGGTAATCCTAAGTAAGTGTACTCATGTATCATGTAAGGTATTGGTATGGACTCATGAATGAACTGACTCTTGTGTGATTCCTTGTAATAGTAATAATGTTTGATATCTTCTGACTATCCCTATGATAGCTAACTGGAAGGTAATTGGTTGTTTACGTAGGTTTATGCACTCTTGCTACCCAAGAGCATTGGAAACTAAATGAAGGGTGAAAACTATAATCTCTAACATATATATGAACATATGCGCATAAGTATAGTTTGATTCAAGAAGGTAAAATAATGGTTTTGCAAGATATCTAGGACTTTTGAACAATAATTAAGCATGACTTGATGTCATTTTACTAAACATTTCAAAACTAATACTTTTGTTATCAAGGTATTTTAAGATAGAAAACCATTTCATGTGACACCTTTTGAATTATGTGAAATCTACTAAGTGAAAACACAGTTATAAAATACATAAGATTGATTTAATAACATATTGTTTTCTACTTGTATCCCCCCCCCCCCCATTAAGGCATTTAAAACATTGATTAAGGGGTATGAACTCACCTGTTGTTGGTAGCTCGGATGAACTGGACGGCGAGGATTGCTAGGTGTCAAGTGAGGACTTGTACACACACTATGATCCTAATGAACATATATTCACACATATATGCACTCAGTTAGTCTCAAATCACTAATTAATAATGTTAAGACATCCTAGACAAAATAAACACTTTATATAAGTGTTTTAAGCCATTAGGGTTTCATCTAAGCTATTGTGGGACAAGGTACTTGGGTTTAGGGTTCCAAAGGATCCCATATATGAGTTTACTCCTCATATACCAACACACATGGAGTTTACGGTTGTAAACTCTTGAGTTTACGACCGTAAACTCCCAACCATGGGGTATTTGTGTGTTTTGAAGTCCCAAATGATTCCTAGAATTATTCTAACTTGGTGGATAAGTCCTTGGAAGGGTTTAAGGTCTAGAAACACTCCATTTAGGAGTTTATGGTCCTAAGTCCATTCCCCTTAGAGTTTACGGCCGTAAACTCTAAATATGGTGTGTTTTTGATGCTTTCAAGTCTCTTGCACTTGTGGTATAGGTTCTAGACTTTTATTCCAAGCATATGAAGACCATTGACACACTTTGGTGCCCCTTTAATGAGTTTACGACCCATGAACCATGTCATGGCCGTAAACTCACTTTGAAATGTGATTTTGATGTGCTTTGGTCCTTAGATTAAGTGGGGAACAATTCCATGCAAAGGTCTAGGGCTTTAGGTGTCTTAATAACACCCTTTAGTCCATTTCTATGGAGTTTACGGCCTAAGAAACACTTGGGCCGTAAACTCTCAGTTTTTTGTGTTTCTTTGATGTGCTTAAGGTCTTAGATTAAATGGGAACTAGTCTTGATAAAAGTCTTAAAGCTTTTGTGGCCTTAAAACATCATTTTGAGTTCAAAAAGGGAGTTTACGGCCTAAGCAACTCTTGGGCCGTGAACTCCCAAACTTGGGTGATTTATGGTTGTTTTCTTGTCCCTAACACACATACATATGAGTCTAAGGCAGTCGTATAACACAAGGGTCGGTTTTGGCTTTGTTTCGGGAGTTTACCGCCCAAGAACACCTTGGGGAGTAAACTCCTAGATCTAATGATTTAGCCATCTAAATCATGTTATAAGCACATAATAAGCATTCTAACACTACTAGAAAGAGTTACTCACGTTTTGGTATAAAAAACCCGAAGATCCGTGAGAGAGAAAATGGCTTTTCTCTAGTTGGAAATGTGAATAATGAATAAATTTGGTTCAGAAATCTATTTATAGTCCTAAAATATTTTTGGCAGAAAATATTTTTATTCCTGAAATGATTTCTCATATAACAGAGTGTTGGAATAACAGTGTTGCACAAAACCCTAGTGCAATCACTCTCCTGATATCTCCTTAAGTGTAAATCCTGAAAACTGCCAAACTTATACCCGAAGTCTGGAATTTCCCTGAAACTGTTCTAAGCTCTATTGTCTTGATATGGGTTGCTCAGAATGGAAATTTCAGGTTGTCACATCATCCTCCTGTTAAAGGGAATTTCGTCCCGAAATTAGAATTTAGATAAGGAAGTAGTTATAAATGATCGAGTCGTTATGTGAACTTCCTAATCGATTGATTCTCGCACTCCTAAATGAAATCGGGTTCCCGGTTGGTATCCCAACGAACCTTCACTAACGAGCGACGGCGTTGCTTCGTCCGCTTGACCACTCGGTCGAGGGTCACTACAGTTCTAATACGAAGGCAAGGATCTCGTAAATCTCGATCTCGTCGAGAGGGATTACGAAAGTCCTAATGGAAGGATATTGTTTCTAGTTCGAGATGTGAAGGGGAAAATGTACGTTACTGAGTTCGCGGGGTAGGTCTAGTTTGTGAAATGCAGGACCGATTCTGGTAAGAATCTCGGAGGTCCTAACTATATTGGATTTTTAGCTTTCCACGCTTTACAAAGCGTATTAATCTGTTCCCAGAGTGAGGTTTCCTAAAGAATTTGGTCTCTCACTTGGAATTCCAAATGTTCTTTCTCTCGCTTACTTCCCAGTCAAGGGCCATCCCTTGCTGGGTCAAAGTCTAAAGGGTTTCTGAAATTTGTGGGGAGTTCCGAATGGACTATGATGGTAGGTCTGTAAGACCTAGAATTTGGCGAATTTTCCGTCAGTGACTACGGTGCCGACAAATTCCCAACGGTTTTGGATAATTTGACAGAGTACTCAAGAATTTCCACAACACTAATAGTGTGTCTCAGGAAATTTGACTCTAAATTCCAAACTCTTGATTAGAGAACTTTGCGAAAAGTATCTCCGATGGTAATGTTTCTATGGGTTCTTTCTTACTACGAGGGTAGATAAGTAAGCCATTACATGGAGAAATGACGAACTGATCCCAGTAAGAAAGGCGTACTCCACTCATTTAGCTCATGAATACTATGGACGTACTGGTCCTATCCGAGGGGTATCACTACGGACTCGAAGTGTCTGCATCGAGTTCGGAGGGTAGTCTTTAGGACATCCTTCCCTAACACTCGAACTGGTGATATTCGGATCTCAGATCCATTTCTGAATAAATTATTTCCCTGTGTTTTCCCGATCAATTCGTCTATGAGAGGCAGAGACAACGATTTCTAAAGGAAATCTAAATGAAGTCTCCAGTTGTCGAGGTACATAGAATGCACTCCGTCGACTTCTGGTAAGAATAAGGTCGGAGCTCTCAAGGGTGAGAAGCCTGGTCTTCTAATTCTATGGTTGAGTAGTTTGTTGTGTTGTCTGGGTTGTTCTTATATCTTCCGTAGGTGTTTAGACTGAAGGTGATCTGGTTATAAGAGTCAAACTGGGTTCTAAGTTTGTTCCTATGCCAATGCAATTACTCATACTCCTGGATAGTCTCCGTCCTGAAGTTCATATTAGAATTCATACGTGATTCAATGATCACAATTTCGTGTATACGAGTCATATATAATTAAGACTGAAAAGGTAGTCGAATAACTGATTCTTCCTTAATCTCACATCCAATCGAGGGAAAAGAAGTTAAAGTGGAATCATCAATTCTAAACCTATAGAACATTGATTATATATCACTCTTATGTATACATTCTTCAGTGATAGATCACCCATATGAATTCTGGAATTGAACTTGACGTACTGCATGAGCAATAATGTGGGGATTCCTTCGGAAAGGAAAAGAACTATAAGGTACTCCTTGTATGAGTACTTCGGTGTTCTGATATAACGGCTTTGCTAAAAGACGATTTTTGAGAAAGAGATGTACGTATGGAGCTGGTATTTCGAGGATTAATTTACTCGAGCCGTATGATAAAGTCGGAAACATATGGAAACTAAAGACATTAGATTTGAACATAAGGCGTTACAGACAAAACACAACAGTGCAACCATTAACAGAGTTACGGTACTTAGGATTTATTACAAGACTATTGCTGCGAAACAAGGTATACTACAAAAGACAAGTATACGCAGCACGAGAGTCCCTTAACGGACGGAATCTTGCAAAAGATAAGCCTCTGGTTGCACTAGTTTTAAACATGTTTTTGTAGATATTAAATACTGACGATTTGGAGGGAACCTATACTATATTAGGTTCCTTAACTGCCTTTTCGCATTCTGAGGACAAACTGATCCGGATTTTCCGTTGTCCTTCTCCGATGGACAGTCCCTCTTGAAGTGTCCCATGACGCCACATAGATGGCATATCTAAGAGGTTTGGACATTGGTGGTTGAAGAAATGTGTTGGATCTGGATCCTGCAGTGACTAGCAGTATGTCCATTCCTGTTGCAGTGTGAGCACTGCATCTCCCTACAAGGTCCATGGTGGTGATAATTGCATTTGATGCATTTTGGGAGTTTTCCAGCATAAAGTTTGGCTGGTTTGGGGACCATTGGGACGCCCGAAGGGATGGTAGTAGGAGGTACTGATGTCGTAGCTGTGAAGGTTGTTACTGGTGGTTGTTTCTTGTTCGCCCTTCGAAGCGACTTGTCCTTAGAGTTAGTCCAAGACTTTCACTTGATACTTGGATTGGAATGATTCTTAACAATCCCGCTAACACCTGCATCGTTAGCGTTCAGGTGGGTCAGAATAGCTGACACGGCAGCCGAGACTGCAGCTTGAAAGGTAGCTGCATAAATCTGAAGATTTGGTGTTTGGTTGATGGGCTGATCGTTCTTCTTGGGAGCCATGATTCTGTTACCGAAAGAAAATGAATTTGTGAGCGAAAATGGTTGAATCTAAACGTAGCTCGATCGCTCATTTAAAGAATACAAGTATGTTCTCTAAGGTTCGACCTACATCCCTATGATGCAGTCCTAGTACGGAATGGAAGTATGTTCATGAAGGTTTGACCTACATCCCTATGATGCAGTCCTAGCAAAGATCGGATGTAAGTTCTTACGATGGTCTCAAGATGTTTGTTGTTCGAGCCAAGGTATTGTTGGTTGGTGAATAACATGATTCAACCATTACCAGAGACTTGGAGATGTCTCCGGAGTTAAATGGCTATAGTCCAATGACTTGACTAGAGCATGTTTCAAATAGACTCTAAAGAAAGTCTGATAAGAGTATTCGAATAAAGAACGACACAGAAGTTAGCCGACTGTCAATATCTTTGATATTCATGACGTACAGGTTCGGGAAAATGACCTTGTAAAAAGGTCTTACATCATAACCAGAGAAGATAGTTCCTGACAGTAAAAAGACCTAACCAAAGTACTTACAGTACAAGATAGTTTCATAGAAAATGCCACATCGGGCATAGACAGGAACACGATTCCTTTCTAGCAAGGAATATAACGTAACGCCTCTACTACTGGCGATGGTCATCCCTCTGGTGAACTCTCAGTTCGGCCAGTTGGCGTTCCACATCAAGTAGGTGTCTTTCGTACACTCTCTGGCGCACCCGAAGTTCCATGACTTCGGCTCGTGATTCAGCCAGTGCTTGCAGCAGGGTTTCATGGTCTCTCTCAGACCTCTCACGAGCATGTTTAAGGCGACTGGTGCGAAACATGTGCATTCCTCCATTTGTATCAACTTCTGCGATACGTTGTAGAGCTGTCCTGCCCTGAATTTCATTTCGGGCAACTCTTCGGATCAGAATTGGCATGCTTCTGTCTGCTGAGCCCCCATTGCTCAGGTCATAGAGGCTTCGGTCACCATTAAATGGCATGGGCTGATCTTGTCCTTGGCTCCACGTTTCCAAACATTCCACCCACTCAAGCGGCGGGCCATGAAAAGCTAGACGAGGGTTAGGAATTGGAAAGGGAGCTGTCTGGGGTAGGTTCTCAACCTCGGGTTCGGAGATGGCATCGTCTGAAAGGTCTTCAGCATGGTGATCATCCAGAGGGATTGGATGATCACTAATTGGTTCTTCTCCAAACCATCCAGCAATAACCACGTTTGGAAGGAACAGGTCGTCGTGGGGATGGAATCCAGCCATGTTATCTACGTGAGAATTTGGGGATATAAGAAATAGCTACATAGATGAACTGACTAAGATAATTACAGTAAGACCAAATACCCATATGGTATTTCTTTATGGTTGTGTTGGTAAGTTTTTAGACTTGTTGCCATATCACAACCATTCTTGGGCATATGCTAATCACTCCTCGGACCAGCATAGTTGATCAGGCTATACCATTCCCAAGACTGACCATATATCCCCAGGCTTACTTGTGATATTCAACAATCGTAATACTTTTGTTCTTGTCATTGTGACACTGATTTTAGTATGAATGCAGGCACGTATACTTACTTAAATATTTTATTATTTAAAAGTATAACTCTGAGACAGAGTGTTTTAATCCCGATGTATTTATAGTTAGTATATCTTTTATGGGTTGATATACTATATTCACTATAAACAATGCTCTGATACCAATCTGTCACACCCCAAAACCACGAACGGCGGAAACGTTCAGGGGTGGAGTACGTCATGTACAGTATCACAACAGTGTAATATAATAAACAAGCAACAACATCATCCATTGCATTATAAGTAGAGTTTCAATACATGTGTGTTCTTTCATAATGTACAACAATAAAATGAATAATCAAAATAAGGCGAGTCTTGTCTGTGCTCCATCTTCTCAAAAACCTGACCACCGCACCTGTCTAACCGATGACCTAAGAATACAAGTTATTTTGAAAGCGAGTATCAGCTTTAAAGCTGGTGAATTCATAAGAAATTAAGTGTCGTTGTCTTGCTTATGAAAATCTGTTATGAAGGCCATGTAAACCTTTAAATGAAAATGTAGTCTTCTACCAAGACCCGAATGTTTTGTAAGTAAAATGATAGTTTTCCTTTGGTTGTTTAGTACTAAAGTACTTAGTCTAACTCATCGTTTATGTGAATATATCACAACATAAAGTAAAATAGGAAAATGATATGATAGTCTTCTACCAAGACCCTAATGTTCTGTTATGACTAAGTAGTCTTCTACCAAGACTCGAATGTTCTGTTATAACTAAGTAGTCTTCTACCAAGACTCGAATGTTTTGTTATGACTAAGTAGTCTTCTACCAAGACTCGAATGTTCTGTTATGACTAAGTAGTCTTCTACCAAGACTCGAATGTTTTGTAAGTAATATGATAGCTTTTCCTTTCTATTGACTAGTACTAGAGTACTTAGTCTAACTCATCGTTTATGTGAAAGTATCACAAAATAAAGTAAACAGGAAAAATATAATCATGTAAGTGTTAGCTGGAGGTACTGGTGCTAACAAGACGAATGTAACTGTTATCCCGTGGTACTAGGGCTAACATAATACATATAACCTAATGAACATCCGAAGATTGTCCACTCATCCTCTGTAGCGGCAGCAAGATGGAGGGAGGGTTAGTCCCCGCATCGATCTCTTAATACAGATCGTCAACCTAATGATCCTCCGAAGATTCACATCTCATCCACTGTTGCAACAGTGGACAGAGGGATGGTTAGTCCCGTCACTGACTACTAAATAAGTGACAACCTTAAACATCCGTAGATATTCATCGACCACTGGTGCTAATCAGTGGGATTCGGAATGATCAGTCCCGCCGAATTATCCCATTGAACTGGGGTAGGAAAGATAATTTACACAGTAAATACTAATAAATCATCCTTGTAGTTCTAAGTACAAGTATCCAGGTAAGTAAATACAGGATAATGCACCTAAGTAACAGTCTTCCTGTATGGTATTCATGTAAGTGTGTTCATGTAACAGGTAAGTATATGTAAACATATTCATGTATCAGGTAATCCTAAGTAAGTGTACTCATGTATCATGTAAGGTATTGGTATGGACTCATGAATGAACTGACTCTTGTGTGATTCCTTGTAATAGTAATAATGTTTGATATCTTCTGACTATCCCTATGATAGCTAACTGGAAGGTAATTGGTTGTTTACATAGGTTTATGCACTCTTGCTACCCAAGAGCATTGGAAACTAAATGAAGGGTGAAAACTATAATCTCTAACATATATATGAACATATGCGCATAAGTATAGTTTGATTCAAGAAGGTAAAATAATGGTTTTGCAAGATATCTAGGAGTTTTGAACAATAATTAAGTATGACTTGATGTCATTTTAATAAACATTTCAAAACTAATACTTTTGTTATCAAGGTATTTTAAGATAGAAAACCATTTCATGTGACACCTTTTGAATTATGTGAAATCTACTAAGTGAAAACACAGTTATAAAATACATAAGATTGATTTAATAACATACTGTTTTCTACTTGTATTCCCCCCCCCCCCCCCCCATTAAGGCATTTAAAACATTGATTAAGGGGTATGAACTCACCTGTTGTTGGTAGTTAGGATGAACTGGACGGCGAGGATTGCTAGGTGTCAAGTGAGAACTTGTACACACACTATGATCCTAATGAACATATATTCACACATATATGCACTCAGTTAGTCTCAAATCACTAATTAATAATTTTAAGACATCCTAGACAAAATAAACACTTTATATAAGTGTTTTAAGCCATTAGGGTTTCATCTAAGCTATTGTGGGACAAGGTACTTGGGTTTAGGGTTCCAAAGGATCCCATATATGAGTTTACTCCTCATATACCAACACACATGGAGTTTACGGTTGTAAACTCTTGAGTTTACGACCGTAAACTCCCAACCATGGGGTATTTGTGTGTTTTGAAGTCCCAAATGATTCCTAGAATTATTCTAACTTGGTGGCTAAGTCCTTGGAAGGGTTTAATGTCTAGAAACACTCCATTTAGGAGTTTATGGCCCTAAGTCCATTCCCCTTAGAGTTTACGGCCGTAAACTCTAAGTATGGTGTGTTTTTGATGCTTTCAAGTCTCTTGCACTTGTGGTATAGGTTCTAGACTTTTATTCCAAGCATATGAAGACCATTGACACACTTTGGTGCCCCTTTAATGAGTTTACGACCCATGAACCATGTCATGGCCGTAAACTCACTTTGAAATGTGATTTTGATGTGCTTTGGTCCTTAGATTAAGTGGGGAACAATTCCATGCAAAGGTCTAGGGCTTTAGGTGTCTTAATAACACCCTTTAGTCCATTTCTATGGAGTTTACGGCCTAAGAAACACTTGGGCCGTAAACTCTCATTTTTTTGTGTTTCTTTGATGTGCTTAAGGTCTTAGATTAAATGGGAACTAGTCTTGATAAAAGTCTTAAAGCTTTTGTGGCCTTAAAACATCATTTTGAGTTCAAAAAGGGAGTTTACGGCCTAAGCAACTCTTGGGCCGTGAACTCCCAAACTTGGGTGATTTATGGTTGTTTTCTTGTCCCTAACACACATACATATGAGTCTAAGGCAGTCGTATAACACAAGGGTCGGTTTTGGCTTTGTTTCGGGAGTTTACCGCCCAAGAACACCTTGGGGAGTAAACTCCTAGATCTAATGATTTAGCCATCTAAATCATGTTATAAGCACATAATAAGCATTCTAACACTACTAGAAAGAGTTACTCACGTTTTGGTATAAAAAACCCGAAGATCCGTGAGAGAGAAAATGGCTTTTCTCTAGTTGGAAATGTGAATAATGAATAAATTTGGTTCAGAAATCTATTTATAGTCCTAAAATATTTTTGGCAGAAAATATTTTTATTCCTGAAATGATTTCTCATATAACAGAGTGTTGGAATAACAGTGTTGCACAAAACCCTAGTGCAATCACTCTCCTGATATCTCCTTAAGTGTAAATCCTGAAAACTGCCAAACTTATACCCGAAGTCTGGAATTTCCCTGAAACTGTTCTAAGCTCTATTGTCTTGATATGGGTTGCTCAGAATGGAAATTTCAGGTTGTCACACATAGAGAAAGACTCACGAAAAATGCTCCAATTGTGACAAATTTAGCCAAACCGAGAATCGTTTCTTCAAAAAATCGTTTTGATCTTTGAAGACCCGCTCTGATACCAATTGATGCGAATTATGAACATTGGTTTGGCTTGCGGAATTAAAGAACACACAATGAACACGATGATTTCGGTGTTTAAGACATGCATTCGATTACATATGGTGTTACAAAAAGGGATCTAGATCTAAATCTACATAAATAACACACACTTACACACTCAATTTTACATCTCTCAAGCACACCTCCATTAGTGGAATGAACCTACCTTATATAGAGGTGTTTACATGTCTCTCTCTCACTCTCTATCTCATGTCACAAGGACAATGCACCTCATGCAAGTGGGTCTACAAAAGTCAAACCATTTACAAAGTCATACATGGATAACTTTGTACCCAACATTTCAATCATGGTATCAGAGCGGTAGTTTAACTGAACTAAATACCACAGATTGGTATTTAGACTTAAACCGTTGGATGTTCAATATATGAACAGATTCATTGTAAGTATATGGATACAAACCATAAGAAAGATTTAAGTGGGGTCTTGGGTAGTGATAAACCCTAGTATTCTAAAATATTCAGTTAATTCAAAATTTTCAGAGAATTAGTTTAAGTGAACTAGGAATTTTTAGAATTTCTAGACTTAAACATGGATTCCTAAGGGATGATGATACGACGTGTATCTAGTATATTTTAAGGTGAATACCTAAATGGACACAAGCACTAGAACATTAGAGGAGATATGCCTTATATTCTAATATGTGCTAAATAATAAATGAATATATCATGCCTTAGGTTGCTTGCTTATATTGATATTACTTGAGAAAGTTTAAGTTCTGTTGCCGACCTTGGTCTGGAAGAAGAAATTTTTAGTATTCCAGATTCTAAAATTTACGTGTTATAACTGATAAGAATCTTTTCAAAGTGATAAAAATACTTATGATAGTCGACACCGATAATTTTATAGAAAAACGATCGAGGGATATCGTAAAATAAAATTTATCAAGTGATATCGTAAATAGTGTATTAATACCTACAGAGTGGTGTTGTACATTCAAACTATGTTTAGTGAAATAATAACACCTTTGGAAGAATGTTGTGTATATTGGAGTATCCGAGATTTATTTTGTAAAGATTTTTAGAAGCTGGGGTTTAAATGTAAGTCTTGGGTTAGTTTCGTAAATATTTATAAAGGCAGGGACTAATTGGTGAATTATTAGGACTCAAATTGAAGAGATTTTGGAAGCTTAGGAGCTGTTTGGTAAGTATTAGACTTAAGTTGTAAAGGATTTTAGGGGGATGGGTTAAAAAGGTAAATATCATACTTATAATGAAAAGAATTGGGGGAGAACAGGTATAAAGAGTAAATTTTGGGCCTTGGTTGCAAAAGTGTTAATGGGGAGGGACCAGTTATGCCATTATGGCAAGATGTTTCATGGTGTTTTGGGTATATAACTTCTAAGAAACCCTAAACCCTAACGAAGTGATCAGCCGCCAACCCCCCACATTGTCTCTCCCGTTTGTGGCCGCAAATCTCATGACACCCCCATCGCCGGTTATTGTTGTTGGGTTTTGGTATAATACAACATCCTATGGTGCACATACAACCCTAAATACCTTGGATCTATGTTTTCACTAATTATACATGCAAATGGTTTCCTAGGCATTAAACCTATAACTAGCATGCATTTGACATAAACCATATAATATACTAGTTAGGGAAACATACCTTTTATGTGGCTTGAAGTCTTGATGTATTTGGCCTTAAGAGCTTAGCACCAATAGTATGAAATGCCTCAAATGGAATCACAACACACCTAGGAAAAAGGTGGCTCTTGAGAGATAATTCCATGCACCAAAACACCTCCGTATTTCTCTAAGAAAAGAAGTGGTGATTTTGGCTATGGAGTAACCTATTTATATGTAGGATTCCAAGGGTCATGGGTATAACCCATAATCCATACCCATGGGTTTTATGATCCATGGTTCATGTGGCCCAACTCTTTATGTATCCATACATAAACTTGGTCCAACATGGGTCATAAGCCCAACACATATAAATATAACTCATTATCATAATTAGTCCCCATAGATTTAATTAGTCTCTTTTGATCACTAAATTAATTCCAAATTAATTGTTGATCGATACCAATTAAAACATATGATTTCATATTAATATATTATAACTTATAATATATTAATAAACCATAAATAACCTTCTCTCAAAAGTCCATCCTAACAAATTGTCCTGATGATATGCAACCTAAATGGACCATGCTACTCTCGGGTCAAGTACATACCAATAATAGTTATGGGCTTAGACATCTAATCCAACAGTCTCCCACTTGGATAAGTCTAAAACTATTATTGCAAGTACGACTTCATAACCCGACTAGCAATCGTAGCTCTTAAAGCCGCTGTCGAACTCTGAACAAATCAATGACGCGTCCATTATATAAGGGATCATATATTCCTCCATTCTAGATATCATATGGACTGATACATGGATTATAATCATTCTCTCTGTCCATTTGTTGTTTCCCGATTTCCGATTTATGACGACTGACTAATTGAACAAATCAAATCAGTCTTGGCTCGGCCAAGCACTTCCATTTGTCATCATCAAATCATTGAGGGGCCCATAGATATCGCTTTTATCCCAAAGGTAAAAGCAATGGATAAACTTCGACTCATATGGCTTGTTCTACTACTTGTTGAATCATACAAAAAGGCACGTTTTATAACACCGAGTTACCGAATGCGTTTTCGTGCAATCAATGTACAACCAACTCATAGTAACAACTCATATCTCTAGGTTTGAAGAATATAAGATATTATCTTCTCATGATCACTTGTGATAAAATCCATGAAGTGATTCCAATGAGCGCGGGTTGAATCTAATACTCAGAACTTATGAGCACTCATGAGTGTTGTAGCCCTTTGTCCAACACCTTAGACCTCTACAAGCCAACCCATGACAGTCTTAATTCATATCTAGTTCCAACATATGACCGACTGTGGATGATTTGAATAACTTAGTCATTCCGGAAGAATAACCTAGTTTATTCTGGAAGTCAAAACATGCAAAATGAAACACAAGAATAATTGAATCCAATATGGTATCAAAACCTATGAACATAAATAAAACACCTTTTATTTATCACCATATGATTACACATTATTCATTGTATATTGTTTTAGCTATCAACTTTATTCTTGAATTTAAAACAATAGTTGTCCCATGCTCCAAGCATGCACACTATGTTTTCTAAACACTAGTCATGCCACACACCAAGTATGCATACTATGTTTGTCTACGATCTTTACTTTGTGAAATAGATCAACTGAACATAACTCCAATGATCCTCTTTTCACAGTCCCAAATCCTTACTGCAAAAGCAAGAATTCCAAATTCATGCCATTTACTGAAATCTGTTAGATTCTAAACTTATATGCATTGATCCTCTTGTAATGATTATGCACAAAGTCAGAAAGACTTGACAACAATCATTACAGAGTATTCCAAAGGAGATCAACTCCTTGGAAACATCCTTCTTGCATTTAGTTTCCTAATCTTACACAGATTGAATAATTTCTAACTTTGAAACATTTCCATGTTCCATTTTGACTATCAAGTCTGAACAAGAGTTGCCTCCTTACAGATTATGTCAATATGGTCCTTCCAGAATTAATACTATACTTCCAACTGTCCTTGAGCAAACAATCTTTTGTAAACCTTAGATTGTCCTCAACAATTGCTTAATCATTTTAGTCATATCAATTTCTAGACCTTTTTCCCTTCTTCATGCCCTAGGCATTTGGAAAAACTTAGAAAGAGTGAATATAGCACATGTAATCGATCCTATATCTGAAGCATATGGGACACGATTCATGATGTCTCACATAAAGACTAAACCAGTCTTTTGCTATAATATTTCCATTTCTATTTGCCAAGTTCTCATAATTCAGATTATGAAAAGGGATGTCGTAATCATAATCGACTTTTAGAACGCAAATATTGAACCCATATATAGAATTTCCTTATGTTGAGCCATTCCAACATGAAATTCATATATATATCCTTGACTAAATATGATTAAAATCTCAATCTAAGCTTTTAGATTTGAGATGAAGTATAATTTCCTCTCCCTTAATTATAGCAAAACAACTCTTTCCCAATTGTAACTTTTGTTTTCTATAATTAACATTGGTAACTTGCAATACTTATCATAATTATCATGCTCCCACTAACATGATGATTATTAGCATAACACTTATGCTCCCACTAGCTTTGACATGTACCCAGAAATCAATTGAACTTCTAGAAATCAATAATTTATTGACTTTCTTACAAAAGTTCAGATTTCTGATACTAGATTGCCTTGATAAGACTTTATCAATATCATACACCTATCTTAGATAGCTCACATGTGTGTCTAAACAATTATGAAGAGGGATGTCGTAATCATAATGTTTAGACCTTTTGTCATTCCAACAATTGCTATCTACTCAAAATCTACTTAGTGAAAGAGTTTCCTTACCATCATTTTCTTGAATCGAAGAGAAACCTTATGACACTTAGATTTAATGGTGTATGTGTTCTTATCCATGTGAATTGTCAAAACCATAGTCACAGGAAAAGGATAATGACAAATCCAAACTCATATGGATTGAACTTGTGCAATCTTAACTTCTTGCCACCTGGAAGCTCAAGGGCCTGCCATTGCTTGCAAGTAGTTATGCAAACAATTGAGAACATGTATAACTCAAATGTATAGCCAACTTAACTGGAATGGGCACAGAAATGTCAGCACGATAGGTTATAAACCTCTACTTGTGTGCTAGCGATGAAATACAGGTTTTATTCTTGATTACTTCTTGAAACCTTTTTCAGGATCTTTTAGACTCCCACTGTCTCCTTGACCTATACGACTTTCTTGCCAAATATTCAAGAGATAGTGTGGATTCTAATCAAGACAGACACTTAACACAATTAGCCTTAGTTGGTCTTTGTTTTATCCAAAACATCACAACTTACCAATTTCAAATGTACAAGAGTAGAAAACTTTTACTCTTACATTTGACAAGTGTTTTAAACCTTCTTTAAGACATGTCACTCAAGTTACAATCTTAGAGTATAACTCTATGAATTGTTTTGGAATGAAGTATGAATCATCTTCTTGATTTAACCACTTCAACAATTCATAACTCCTCTTCTTAACTATCAGAATGTACTTAGAGGATGAACTGTGATAAGGTCTCAAAATCATTAAGATGACCTTAAAACATGATACTAAAGTACTCTCCCATCTTTTTAGATTTGAGAAACTTTTATCCTTCTGCCTAATTTGATTCTTCTTATTCGTTCTGTCATACATTGAAAATTTTCCAATGTTTCAGAATTATACTTAAGCTTGTAAGTATAATAATATTTACTAAACCTTAGTAAATCATGATGAATAGTCTTATCCATTTTTTGTGGTGGACTTTGACAAGTGCACAAGAAAGTGTACTTGATTCCTTAGTCCTTCTCTTGACTCACGCATCCATATGAACAAGTAGTTAGTCTTAATTTTTCCAATGCTCGAAAGTTCTCATTCATCATACTATACAACTTGTATGATTCCAAGTTTCGGTCCAATTGAAACTTGGGTGATGAGAATCTTTCCTTATTTGGTAAATTTAGACACTACCACAAATGAACGGATCAAATTCATATTTCCAATATTGCTATAAACATACAAACATCAAGTTTTCATGAATGCCATTGTAAGGAGATAAAAATAAAGTAAAACAAACTTTTATTTATTTTAAAATGCGGAAAAAACCTTTTCCTTACAATGTAACTTGAAATGAAAACTATGTTATTACTTTTTTCCTAGCAATCTATCATAACTCCTAAGAGTAGCTCAAGAATCCAATCTTCAATCAAGCGATAGAAATCCATCTTCACGATCAGATTCAACATACTCTTTCTTTAAGTTTCTATCACTTTTTCTTTGATTCTTAAACATCAACATGTGACCCAGTCACGTCTTGTAATAAGAATCTCATAATAGAAACTTAACTGAGTTAGATAGTGGACCTTACCTGAAATAGAGTCAAACTTATTCACTTTACTAGCCTTATGATCTTTCAGGTAAAATTGACAGCTTCGCAACCAATGCCCTTTCCTTTTGGCAATAGGACCATATGGACCCTTAGGTAATAGTACATGGGACTATCTCAGACTTAGCCTTTCTCTTTACCATTTGGTCAACCGAGTTGACTATGGCCGATCCCTTTCCATTGGGAAGAGAATGCTTTTCTGGATTTCCTGTGTCACTATTGTCCCTGTCCATTAAGTTTTGGGAAGTTGATCTCCTAATCAAATTTGCTTTACTAGTACACTAAATCATTTCTGATTTAGCAGCACCAAGCAAATAGATAAGATCATTAAGGGTCTTCTCATATTCTGTTTCATAGGAGTCCCAAGGAACTCACTATGTGACTTAGAAAGTGATTGAACTACTAACTTTCTTAAGACTTTGACACCCAACTCTCCCGGCTTGTCAGTATGTGACTTCATCTCCAAGATGTGACCACACCTAGACCTTGCCTTGCCAATAGGGCTTGAGTGACCTTGAACTTGTGGGTTAGGGAGAATAATTGGAGGAGGTGGAGGAAGTGGAGTTCCAAGATATTTGGGAAGATCATAGATGTCTGAACTAGACATGTTTTGGGAGATATTCAAGATAGTTGATTTAAAGTCCTTAATATAACACCCAATATGAAATATTAAGGGTAGGACCCAACAAACTATTTTATAACTTGGAAGAGGGATGCTGTAATCCAAGCTATAGAATAGTTGAAGGTAGGTGAATGACGATTCACCAATTTCCACCATGAAAAACGAAATAATTTATTAGGTTTTAATTGGATTTGAAATTCCTAGATCTTTTGAGATTCATTGAACTTTTCAATGGCATGTTTCAATCTCGAGTGTGCCCTTCAGGTTTTGTGACTGGGATGCCGAGGATCACAAAACAAGGTGTGAAGTAACCATGCAAATTACTTGGCACCCTTAAGTGTTTACCCCTCAATCGATGTGCCGGTTAACCACACACGCTCCATCGATACTATGATAAACATTAAGTTACCCTTGGCCTACCTTGTTAAATACGAGTTAGTGTGCCGGTTAACCGCACACGCTCCACTAACCGACTTAAAAAAAGTGCAAAGTGTAGTTTCATGGATTAGCACCTTATTCACATTTTCCTAAGTAACTAAGATTGGGTATTTATAAAAGGTTTAGTTACTTAGTATTTATCATTAATACTTTTAATGAAGGGAGAATTATAGTCCATGTCCTACCCGTTCGGCTAACGACCCTCCACCGGTCAAGGAAGCGGTGGGTGAGAGTGGGCACCCATTAAACTGCCATTTTATAGGTAGTAACCTTATACCCCCCTTATAGACCGACTTCGTGAATGAGGCCTACTAACGGTAAGACTGACTTTACTCTTATACATATATATAAAAATATTATTAACTTATAATATTATAAAGTATAAGGGTTGAATTTTAACTTTTAAAATTCTAAGGTCTAGTTTGGAATTAAAGTATACATGGGGGGGTAACTTTACAAATTCCAAAACTTGAGGACAAGTTTTGAAACCTTTCAAAACTCTTGGCTTTTTCATAACTTATGAGTTTAATTAAGGTTTAATGAAAAAAGAATCAAGTTCCATAACTTGAGGACAAGTTATGGAAGACATTAAATCATTTAATGATGACATTAAAAATAGAGACTCTTCTATTTTCATAACCTATGAGACAATGACACTTTAAAAAGAAAAACTTTTCACTTTTCATAACTTGAGGACATTAAGATCAAATATTCCAATTAACACAATAATCAAATAAGTTTTCTATGATCTAGATTAAACTCATAAGTAAAGATAATTCACATCAACAATTTTCAAGAAATTAGATAATCATATAAACAAATACAAATCTTGAAACTTTGACAATTATCCTTTGAAGACTCTTGGACTTCATAACCTAAAGAGTTAATAAATGAGACATTTCACATCCATAACTTATGGAAGTTTCAAAACTCTTAAGATCATAACTTTAAAAAAAACTTTTGAGTTCCAAAATTTTATGACAAAATTTGTAACTCCTTAAAACCACTTAGATCAAACTTTTAAAACAAATAAAATAATCATATCATTCTATCTTTTAAGAATTGACCTAATTCAACTCTTGTAGTAAAGTGACTCAAATTTTACAAATAATTAGTTTTTCATAAAATCAAGTAATTATCATAAAATTTGACAAACTTCATGTTTTTTTTTCTTTTTTTCCATCAACTTGAAAAAAAAAATACATTTGCATCAAATATAGTAGAAAACAACCCATGGCTCTGATACCACTGTTGGGTTTTGGTATAATACAACATCTTATGGTGCACATACAACCCTAAATACCTTGGATCTATGTTTTCACTAATTATACATGCAAATGGTTTCCAAGGCATTAAACCTATAACTAGCATGCATTTGACATAAACCATATAATATACTAGTTAGGGAAACATACCTTTTATGTGGCTTGAAGTCTTGATGTATTTGGCCTTAAGAGCTTAGCACCAATAGTATGAAATGCCTCAAATGGAATCACAACACACCTAGGACAAAGGTGGCTCTTGAGAGAGAATTCCATGCACCAAAACAACTCCGTATTTCTCTAAGAAAAGAAGTGGTGATTTTGGCTATGGAGTAACCTATTTATATGTAGGATTCCAAGGGTCATGGGTATAACCCATAATCCATACCCATGGGTTTTATGATCCATGGTTCATGTGGCCCAACTCTTTATGTATCCATACATAAACTTGGTCCAACATGGGTCATAAGCCCAACACATATAAATATAACTAATTATCATAATTAGTCCCCATAGATTTAATTAGTCTCTTTTGATCACTAAATTAATTCCAAATTAATTGTTGATCGATACTAATTAAAACATATGATTTCATATTAATATATTATAACTTATAATATATTAATAAACCATAAATAACCTTCTCTCAAAAGTCCATCCTAACAAATTGTCCTGATGATATGCAACCCAAATGGACCATGCTACTCTCGGGTCAAGTACATACCAATAATAGTTATGGGCTTAGACATCTAATCCAACAATTGCTTCCTCACCCATTGAATCCGAAGAATCACCACAATGTCACATCGTCGCCCGTCTCCGTTCGATTGGTGATGAAGATGAGAACCTCGAAGACCGTTGTCATGGTCGTGTACCGCCATGACCGGACGTGCCTCCCTCCCTCCTTCTGTTTGTGTGGGTCATCGCCACTCACATCGCCGTGTCAAGCAATGAACGATGTGCTCTTCTTCTTCTACTTCTACTGCTGTAGTTGTGATTATCGATGGTGGATTGCCACCATTTCCCCACCGTGAACGTCCCTATCTCTGTTTGTGGTCACACCCATATTTTACCACCGCTGTTGCCGTCGTTTTGTGCCACCGGGAGGGGTAGAAGGACTCGTTTCTCGGCCAAAAGTGATTGTGTTTTTTATGTTCGATTGTGGTGTTGGTATGAGGCTGTTGGAATGTTTGTTTGCCCGGAGATCCGGAGGAAGCCCCACTGCCACCACTTGCCATCGGCGACCACTACAAGGTGGTTATATGTGTGTGTATGTTTAGCTTAGTTAGTATGTATGTTACTTTGGGGTATTTTCATTGTAAATTGTAAGGAAAACAGAATAATGAAAGAAAGGAACCCTAACCACCACCGTGACGTGGTGGCGCCGCCACCGGCCACCGTGTCGGGTGGCGGTGTGCTTTGCATTGTTGTGTTTGATTCGTTTGGGGTGCTTGAAACCCTACTGGGCCCAATGAAGCCCTAATGGGCCTAGTGAAACCCTAATGGGGCTAATGAACCCTAATTGATCAAAAGATCTAGCTATTGGGCCTATTGGGCTAAGATGGGCTGGAAACCCTAATTAGGGTTTGAGAAACTCTATTGTCATGAAACCCTAATATTGGGATTTATCGGGACCGCATCGGAATTATTTAATGAACTTAAAATATTAATTAGGAATCGTTGGAAAATTAGTCTAAAGGCAATATTGGACTTAATGGGTTAAGTAAGAACACTTAACCCTAATCGACATTTTATGTGAGAAACCCTAAATTGGATTTGGGTTCTTATTGGGCCAATTGGAAACATGTTATGGACTAAAGAAATCATTGGGCCTTAGGATAGGACCCATTAGAGGGGCTTGGGCCCAATTTGGAAAATTGGTCCATAAGTGGGTCATAATTAGGCCTTGAGGACTATTAGCTATTGGACCATCATAATGCCAATCATTTGGATTGGAACAAGTGGTTGGGCCTTAAGATAAGCCTATATAGAGGTTTGGGCCCAATTTTCCATGTGTTGGGATTTGGTCCATGGTTTGGATTTTGGGCTTTAAATTAGGCCTTGAATTGAATAACGCTAAGTTAGGGTAAAGTAGTCTTTTACCCCATGTATAGAGTTGTGGTTATGTGTTGGAACCCAATTATTAATTGGGTATTGTTTGATGTTGACAGTTCGAGAATCTGTCAACCAGCAAGGGAAGTTTTATCTGCGGGGCTTCAACAGTGTCACGTGAGTCTTCTCACCATACCAATGGGTCTAAGGCACCAAGGCCGGCCCATTTTATGTTATGTAGTACGATAGTTAGCTTTATGCTAGGTGGTATGCTAGTAATTATATGATATGTGCTATACTAGTAATTATATGATATGTGCTATACTAGGTGGTATGAGTCATCCGAGGCCAACTATCGACCCTTGTCGCACCCTCCTCACACCAGCCACCTGCCCCCTTCGCATGCTCGCCACCTTCCTCCCTCTCATGCGAGCCACGTCCCTCCTTCTCCTCCCTTCGGATCCGAAGCCTCCCCTATATAAAGGGAGGTGCGAGACCTCCCAACTAATGTTGGAAAATTCACACTTTTTACACCTTAAGCCTTATTTTAAGCCACTTTTAATCCCCCGAAGCCCCGAGATCATACCCTACACCCGAAACACGTTCTGGAGTGCCCGAAGAGCCCGAGAAATTTATCTTTTCGGTTTGAAGCTCAACCCTCGCAAGGCTGGGTTTTCAAGAATGCTCCTGGTTTTCATCAAAGAAAGCTAATTGTATTAACGATGTTGGGTCCAGAAGTGTTGCGTCTTTGGGCTCGGTCCTTAGCCCAGTTTTGTTATCCGGTTTGAGCCTGTCCAACCATGTTTATTTTATTAGGGTTTAGTATTTAAGGTGCATGCATGTATCCTTTGTTAACACTGCTTTCATTTATTATTCTTGGTATTGTACTACAAAACCTTGCTCGCCTCTACATTGGAAGTTCTTTGTCGAGCTCTGCTGAGGCGTGACTACATTTGGATCATTAAGCATTACTTGATTCTATATAGGGTTTATTGTGTTTGTTTGTTTTATTGATTAACCTGTTGAAGATCTAATCGATCTAAGAGTTTTTGAACTCATCAATTGGTATCAGAGCAGGAGACTATGTAATCCATACACATTTCTTCTGTTGAAGAAGATCTTAGGGTTTTTCTGCTTTGATCAATATTGTTAGAGCCGTCATCGGCTATTGATGTTGATCTTTAACAATTGATCTTGCCCTAACGTTATTTGCAAGTCTGGTCTTAAACAGGTTTTTGAACAAACATCATGTAAGTCCCGATCAATAGATCCAAATCAGTGATCAATGAAATGCAAACAATAAAACAAAGTGTAGAAGAAGTAGAGAGAGAATTAAGTCAATCATGCACACATCTATATCACATAAATGTCAGGTACACCTTGGAAAACACATACATACGTCACTCTATAACAGACACAGACTAAGACTATTTATACCACCTGAAGCAGCACACAAGTGTGCGGCCGCACACACATGTACAGCAACACACACCCACAACCAAGTTACAATCACCACAACACTCCCTATCATCCTACCAAGACCTATACAATAGAATGCCTAGCCCAAACCACAAAATCATAGACTATAAATCTCCCCCTTGGTTTGAGGCTAGCATAAACTTGGTCTTCATTCTTCAGGAACTTTAGACAGCTTCAGGTCAGCTTTTCCCATGGATCCCATCCATAACTTTCCATTTATGATAGAGGCGACCATTCTAGTGAATTCCTTGGTAGCAACCTTCATAACATCTTTCCTGCAAATGATTTGGTGATGAGCTAGGGTACGAATGTCTCTCTCGTTGAATCTCAGAAGATCCTTTGCGCAGACGAGTCTCAGAACGGTGTCCCTGTTTTTGAACTTGATTGTCGCAGTTGTCATTTCGTCATCAAAGGCCCAAAACTCCATATCATCAAGATATCCCTCCTGAAAATGTTGTGGAATGGGAATCTCTTTGACTTGATTAGTAGCAGGCCACAACATGATCTTCATTGGTCGGTTAGTCTTAGGATCAATAATATCCTTATCCTTTATAACCATCGCTTTTGCCGTCTTCACTGATGGGAAGTTATCCCTAACCTGTCTCTCCAGAAACTGCTTCAAAGTTGTAGCACCATGATTATTAGAGGGATTGTGGAATGGGGCTCTTGAGAGTTCAGAGAGATCGACCTTCGTCCATGAGTGAAAATCATGGATGTTTCTGTAGTATTCTGAGTGACCACAATTCCTCTTAACCACCCATAGATCAGACTCAGGAACATAACCCCACATTATGACCCAGGAGCGATCTCCATACTCGTCACCAAATTTTCACTTTTTAAGATCTGTCACTGTCAATTCAGGATCCTTTGACTTGCGATTATCGTTTGAATTCTTCATAAAGAGCAATCCTTCATTTTTGTCTGCAGTGACGGTCTTCATTCCATGCCTGATCGTGATTCGAGGTATGGCATTGTCGGGTTGTTGGATTAATGTCTAAGTCCATAACTATATTTGGTATGTACTTGACCCGACCCGGCATGGTCCATTTGGGTTGCACTTCACCGACACAATTGATATGGATAATCTTTTGAGAATAGTATGTTTATGATTAATATTAATATATTATAAGTTCTAATATATTAATATGGAATCATATTATTTAATTAGTATTGATCAAGAATTAATTTATAATTAATTAAGTGATCAAAAGGAACTAATTAAATATGGACTCTTATATATATATGGAATGGGCCAAGTTCATTTAGGTTGGGCTAAGCTTTCATGGATAGTCCATGGAGTGTTTAACCCATGGATCCTAGGAAATGAAAGGTCATGGGTATTAGGGTTTAACCCTAATCCTCCATACTATATAAAGATGTCTTTGGTTGGTGAAATAGGCACTAGTGTGTGGATACACTATGAGGGCTAGCCAATTTCACTAGAGAGAACCAAGTAATCATATTCTCTAAAGTATTCCAAGGTGTCTTGGTGATTTGTGATTCCACTTGAGGCTTCCACACTATTGGGGCTAAGCTCTTAAAGCTTAAAGACATCAAGCTACATCAAAAGGTATGTATTCTATCTTGTTACATTCATAGTTTTTGTATGCTAGATTAGGATAATACCTTGGATGTTCTTATTTGCATGTATAATAGAGAAAACATAGATCCAAGGTATTTAGGGTTGCATGTACACTTAGGAAGTGTTAGAATGCTCAAAACCCAACAGTGGTATCAGAGCCACGGGTTGTTTTCTGTTATATTGATGCAAATATTTTATTTTCAAAGTTGAAAAAAAAAAAAACCATGAAGTTTGTCAAATTTTAAGATAATTACTTGTTCTTGTGAAAAACTAATTATTTGTAAAATTTGAATAATTTGCTTTATGAGTTGAATTAGGTCAAATTTAATAAAAGATAAAATAATATGATTATTTTATTAGTTTTAAAAGTTTGATCTAAAGAGTTTTATTTTTTGAAACCTCCATAAGTTATGGATATGAAAAGGTTTTTAAAAAAAAATTGATTCAAAGTTTTTATGGAGTTACAAAAATTTGGTGTTAATGTTTTAAAGGATTCCATAACTTAAGAATAAGTTATGGATCACCAAAAGTTTTTTGTGTTACCTTGTTTTATGAGTGAATTTAGATTAATGAATAAAATTATGTGATAGTTGGTTTTAATCCAAATTAATCTAAAAGAAGTTCATAAAATGTGTTTATGTAACTTATAAGTCACATTTATGAATCTTAAAACTCATAAAAGTTGGCAAAGGTTACAAAAATGAAGAGTCTAGTTCTAATTAAAAGGTGTTATGACTCCATAATTTGTCCTCAAGTTATGGAGGACCAAGAGTCTCTTCATTAAATAATAAATTAAAAAAAAAAAGTGTAACCTTAATTAATTCCATAAGTTATAAAATAAAGAAAAAGTTAATTCTTTTATTAGTTTAAAGTCTTCCATAACTTGTCCTCAAGTTATGGAACTTGAAGAGTTTTTGGATTAAAACTAGTTTAAACACATAAGTTATGGAATTAATTAGTTTTGAATAGTTTCAAAACTTGCCCTCAAGTTTTGGAATTTGTAAAGTTTTCTCTTATGAATACTTTAATTCCAAGTTAGCCCTTAGAATTTTAAAAGTTAAAATTCAACCCTTATACTTTATAATATTATAAGTTAATAATATATATATATGTATAAGAGTAAAGTCAGTCTTACCGCTAGTACGCCTAATTCACGAAGCCGGTCTATAAGGTGGGTATAAGGTTGTTGCCTATAAAATGGCAACTTAATGGGTGTCCACTCTCACCCACCGCTTGCTTGACCGGTGGAGGGTCGTTAGCCGAACGGGTTTGACAGGACTAGAATTCTCCCTTCATTAAAAGTATTAATGATAATACTAAGTGACTAAACTCTTAAGAATACCCAATCTTAGTTACTTAGGAAAAATGTGAATAAGGTGCTAACCCATGAAATTACACTTTACACTTTGTCTAAGTCGTTAGTGGAGCGTGTGTGGTTAACCGGCACACTAACTTGGACTTAACAAGGTAGGTAAAGGGTGACTTAATATTTATCATAGTATCGATGGAGCGTGTGTGGTTAACCGGCACATCGATTGAGGGGTAATTTATTAAGGGTACCAAGTGATTTGCATGGTTACTTCACACCTTGTTTTGTGATCCTCGGCATCCCAGTCACAAAACCTGAAGGGCACACTCGAGATTGAAACACGCCTTTGAAAAGTTCAATGAATCTCAAAGATCTAGGAGTTTCAAAACCAATTAAAACCTAATAATTCATTTCGTTTATCTTGGTGGAAATTGGTGAATCGTCATTCACCTACCTTCAAATATTTTATAGCTTGGATTACGGCATCCCTCTTCTAAGTTATAAAATAGTTTGTTGGGTCCTAGCCTTAATATTTCATATTGGGTGTCATATTAAGGACTTTAAAAATCAACTTTCTTGAATATCTCCCAAAAGATGTCTGGTTTAGACATATATGATCTTCCCAAATCTCTTAAAACAAGCTTTCCTAAATGAATATGATGTCCCATGGAAATCATACTTCTTTCACCTCCTCCAATTATTCTCCCTAACCCACAAGTTCAAGGTCACTCAAGCCCTATTGGCAAGGCAAGGTCTAGGTGTGATCACATCTTGGAGATGTAGTCACATATTGACAAGCCGGGAGAGTTGGGTGTCAAAGTCTTGAGAAAGTTGGTGGTTCAATCACTTTCTAAGTCACATAGTGAGTTCCTTTGGGACACCTATGAAACAGACTATGACAAGACCCTTAACGATCTTATCTATTTGTTAAGATTAACTTCCTTAAAACTTGATGGACATTGACAATAGTGACACAGGAAATCCAGAAAAGCATTCTCTTCCCAATGGTAAAGGGATCGGCCATAGTCAACTCGGTTGACCAAATGGTAAAGAGAAAAGCTAAGTCTGTGATAGTCCCTTGTACCTTTATCAAAGGGTCCATATGTTTATATTGCCAAAGAAAAGGGCATTGGTTGCGAAGCTGCCAAATTTACCTAAAGAGGTTAAAGTCAATAAGTTTGACTCTACTTCAGGTAAAGTCCACTATCTAACTCTGCTAAGTTTCTATTCTGAGATTCTTATTACATGATGTGACTGGGTCACATGTTGATGTTTTAAGAATCAAAGAAAAGTGAAGATACTTAAAGAAAGAATATGCTGAATCTGATCGCGTAGATTGATTTCTATCGCATAGTTTGAAGATCGGATTCTTGAGCAACTTCTTAGGAGTTATGAGATATTGCTTAGGAATAGATAACAACAAGTTTTCATATGGATTGTAAGGATAAGTTTTTCCGCAAAGTTTTAAAATAAAAGAAATTTTTTTTGATTTTATTTATTTTAAAATATCCTTACAATGGCTTTTGAGGAAAAATTGTTGCTTATATGATTCCATTAAGAGCAAGAGTGGAAATATGAAATTGATTCTTTCATTTGTGGTAATGTCTAGATTTACCAAATAAGGAAAGATTCTCATCACCCAAGTTTCAATTGGACCGGAACTTGGAATCATGCAAGTTGTATAGCATGATGAATGAGAACTTTCAAGTTTTGGAAAATTAAGACTAATTACTCGGCCACATGGATGTGTGAGTCAAGTAAAGGACTAAGGGATCGAGTATACATTCTTGTGCACTGATTAAGTCCACCACAAAAGATTGATAAGACTATTCGTCATAGTTTACTAAAGCTCAGTAAATATGATTATACTTACAAGCTTAAGTGTAACTCTGAGACATTGGAAAAGGTTCCAATGTATGGCAGGGCGAATAAGAAGAATCAAATTAGGCAGAAGGATAAAAGTTTCTCATATCTGAAAAGATGGGAGAGTACTTTAGTATCAGTTTTGTGATCATCTTAATGATTAAGAAACCATATCAAAATTAGTTCTCTAAGGAAATCTTAGTGCATTCTTATGACTAAGAAGAGGAACTTGAATTGTTGAAATGGTTAAATCAAGAAGATGAGTCATACTTCGTTCCAATACAAGTCTTAGAGTCATACTCCAAGATTGTCATTTGAGTGATATGTCTTAAAGAAGGTTTAAAACACTTGTCAAATGTAAGAGTAAAAATTTTCTACTCTTGTACATTTGAAATTGGTAAGTTGTGATGTTTTGGATAAAACAAAGACCAACTTAGGCCAATTGGGTAAAGTGTTTTTCTTGATTAGAATCTGCACTATCTCTTGGATGTTTGACAATGGAGTCTTATATGTCAAGAGGACAGTGGGAGTCTTAAAGGTCTTGAAAGTCTCAAGAAATAATCAAGAATAAAACCTGAAGTTCTTCACTAGCACACGACTTGAGGTTTATAACCTATCGTGTTGACATATCTGTGCCCATTCCAGTTAAAGTTGGCTTTGCATATGAGTTCTTAGAGTTCTCAGTTTGTTGCATAACAACTTGGAAGCAATGGTAGGCCCTTGAGCTGCCATGTGGCAAGAAGTTAAGATTGAGTTCAATCCATATGGTTTTGGATTTGTCATTATCTTTGTCTTGTGATTATGGTTTGACAAATTCATATGGGTAGGAACTCATACACCATATAAATCTAAGTGTCATAAGGTTTCTCTCCGATTCATGAAAATGATGGTGAGGAAACGCTTTCACTAAGTAGATTTTACGAAGATATCAATTGTGTTATTTGCATTTTCAAAAGTCGTTAGTGGAGCGCGTGTGGTTAACCGGCACACTAACATGGACTTGTGAGAAATGGCAAATGCCTAAGCAATTGAGACTATGATTACGGTATCCCTTTTCATGGTCCTTGAAATTGCTTAGACACACAGGTGAGCTATCTACGGAAAGGGTGTATGAATCTAAATTTCAGACTGTCCAGCTGATTTCTGAGTACATGTCAAAGCTAGTGGGAGCATAAGTGTTATGCTAATAATCATCATGTTAGTGGGAGCATGATAATTATGATAAGTATTGCAAGTTAGCAATGTTAATTATAGAAAACAAAAGTTTCAATTGGGAAAAAGTTGTTTTGCTATAATTAAGGGAGAGGAAATTATGCTTCATCTCAAATCTATAAGCTTAGATCGTGAGGTTTTAATCATTTAGTCAAGGATATATATGAATTTCATGTTGGAATGGCTCAACATAAGGAAATTCTATATATAGGTCCATTATTTGCGTTCTAAAATTCGATTATGATTACGGCATCCCTTTTCATAATCTGAATTATGAGAACTTGGCAAATTGAAATGGAAATATTATAGCAAAAGACTGGTTTAGTCTTTATGTAAGACATCATGAATCGTGTCCCATATGCTTCGGATATAGGATCGATTACATGTGCTATATTCATCCGTTCTAAAATTTTCCAAATGCCTGGGGCATTAAGAAGGGAAAAGGTTTAGAACTGGATATGACTAAAAGGATTAAACAATTGTCGAGGACAATCTAAGGTTTACCAAAGATTGGTTACTCAAGGACAATTGGAAGTATAGTGATAATTCTGGAAGGACCATATTGACATAATCTGTAAGGAGGCAACTCTTGTTCAGAAGTGATAGTCAAAATGGAATCTGGAAATGTTTCAAAGTTAGAATTTTCAATCTGTGTAAGATTAAGGAAACTTAATGCAAGAAGGATATTTCCAAGGAGTTGATCTCCTTTGGAATACTCTGTAATGATTGTTGCCAAGTCTTTGTGACTTTGTGCATAATCGTTACAAGAGGATCAATGCATATAAGTTTAGAATCTAACAGATTTCAGTAAATGGCATGAATTTGGAATTCTTGCATTTGCGGTAAGGATTTGGGAGTGTGAAAAGAGAATCATTGAAGTTATGTTCAATTGATCTAGTTCACAAAGTAAGGATCATAGACAAACATAGTATGCATACTTGGTGTGTGGCATGACTATTGTTTAAGAAAACATAGTGTACATGCTTGGAGCATGGGACAACTATTGTTTTAAATTCAAGAATAAAGTTGATAGCTGAAACTGTATACAATGAATAATGTGTAATCATATGGTGATATATAAAAGGTGTTTTATTTATGTTCAAAGAGTTGATACCATATTGGATTCAATTATTATTGTGTTTCACTTTGCATGTTTTGACTTCCCGAATAAACTAGGTTATTCTTCCGGAATGACTAAGTTATTCAAACCATCCACAGTCGGTCATATGTTGGAAGTAGATATGAATTAAGACTGTCATGGGTTAGCTTGTAGAGGTCTAAGGTGTTGGACAAAGGGCTACAACACTCATGAGTGCTCATAAGTTCTGAGTATTGGATTCAACCCGCGCTCATTGGAATCACTTCATGGATTTTATCACGAGTGATCATGAGACGATAATATCTTATATTCTTCAAACCTAGAGATATGAGTTGTTACTATGAGTTGGTTGTACATTGATTGCACGAAAACGCATTTGGTAACTCGGTGCTATAAAACGTGCCTTTGTGTATGATTCAACAAGTAGTAGAACAAGCCATATGAGTCGAAGTTTATCCATTCCTTTTACCTTCGGGATAAAAGCGATATCTGTGGGCCCCTCGATGATTTGATGATGACAAATGGAAGTGCTCGGCCGGGCCAGGACTGATTTGATTTGTTCAATTAGTCAGTCGTCATAAATCGGAAATCGGGAAACAACAAATGGACAGAGAGAATGATTATAATCCATGTCTCAGTCCATATGATATCTAGAATGGAGGAATATATGATCCCTTATCTAATGGACAAGTTCGTTGACAAGATCAGAGTTCAACAGCAGCTTTAAGAGCTACGATTGCCAGTTAGGTTTGAAGTCATACGCAATAATAGTTTTAGACTTATCCAAGTGGGAGACTGTTGGATTAATGTCTAAGTCCATAACTATATTTGGTATGTACTTGACCCGACCCGGCATGGTCCATTTGGGTTGCACTTCACCGACACAATTGATATGGATAATCTTTTGAGAATAGTATGTTTATGATTAATATTAATATATTATAAGTTCTAATATATTAATATGGAATCATATTATTTAATTAGTATTGATCAAGAATTAATTTATAATTAATTAAGTGATCAAAAGGAACTAATTAAATATGGACTCTTATATATATATGGAATGGGCCAAGTTCATTTAGGTTGGGCTAAGCTTTCATGGATAGTCCATGGAGTGTTTAACCCATGGATCCTAGGAAATGAAAGGTCATGGGTATTAGGGTTTAACCCTAATCCTCCATACTATATAAAGATGTCTTTGGTTGGTGAAATAGGCACTAGTGTGTGGATACACTATGAGGGCTAGCCAATTTCACTAGAGAGAACCAAGTAATCATATTCTCTAAAGTATTCCAAGGTGTCTTGGTGATTTGTGATTCCACTTGAGGCTTTCAAGCTACATCAAAAGGTATGTATTCTATCTTGTTACATTCATAGTTTTTGTATGCTAGATTAGGATAATACCTTGGATGTTCTTATTTGCATGTATAATAGAGAAAACATAGATCCAAGGTATTTAGGGTTGCATGTACACTTAGGAAGTGTTAGAATGCTCAAAACCCAACACGGGTTCCTTTTCAAATCAATCAACGATGGTGGTTGTTCTTGGAGGGGGAGGATTAACAGGAAAGTCACTTTCTAAAGGTTGAGAGGAAGCAGTGGGAGGATCTTCAATGCCATGAGGTTGTTGAAACAGAGATTTAAGCGTATCCTCAAAAGCATCAAAAAGCTTGTTCTTCAAGTCAAAGTAAAAGGCAGTTACTGACCCAAGATTAGTTTGCAGGTCAGTAATATGTTTTGACTTTGAGGCTTTCTCTACCTGAAGCTCAACGATAAGGTTGCCATGTTGTTCTAACAAGATGTCCTTTTCAATGTTTTGCTACTTCAGAATGCCAATTTCTTCTTGAAGTTTGGACACAGCAGCATTTCCATCCCCTGAGCGACCTTCCTCAAAAGATATCCCCTTTCCACGGGAGGAAGCTTCTGGGCTATATTGAGACAAGTGCTTAGCGAGTCTGATAGAGGCCTCATCAAGCGACGGTCTCATTGGGGAATATGACGGAGTATTAGATGGTCCTCCTGTCTCATGCATGGTACTTGGACCTTCATGGGATTGGTGGGGTGGTGTTGCAACAGTTGTGGTGATAACAGTGGCTGAAACAGGTGGTGACTGGATTTGAGTGAACACTCCCTGCCTCAAATTCTGATGCCTTCCTTGTATGGGAGGCAGAGAGGTTTGTGTCTATGTCGAGATAGATGTAGGAGTAGCAGAGTCTAGGGGAGGAATCCTTGAATCTGTACCTTGTTGACTTAGATTTTCTTCCATTTGGGTAGACGAAGGAGGCATAGTTTTAAGAGTCTTCTTTGCAGCCCTAGTCTTGGTTGCAGTTTGAGCAACTTCATTGACCTTTTCGAAGAACCTGTCGGAGAGATCCAGACATGTGTCAAGTTCATTTTCATGTTCAAAGTCAAAGTTGAGGGGAATGGCAACATTGTCAAGGCCTAAGAAGTCCATTTCATGTAGAAATTCGTCATTTTCTTCATGTTCTCCTCTATCTCCATCTACATCAGAATCACTCTCATCTTCCACAATCTGTATCATTTCATGTTCTAATCCAACTCTAGCCACAGGAGAGTTTAAACCTCCTTCAGTTTCAGGTTTAGAAGTAGAAATGACCACATCATCAGTCTCCGTAGGACAAGAAGATTCGTTGGGTTCTGACTGATCATTCTCCTCAGCAAATATGCCAAATCTGATTAAAGGATATTTTCCTTCAAAATTGAGCTTTCCTGATCTCTTTTGCTTCATTAAACCAAAAGCATTTGGGCCGACTGACTTGATATCTAGGGTCTCTCCTTTCCTTTCAATCTCAGGATGCATGACGTTAAGGATCAGTTGGATAAACCTTGGATACATCAGAAACTTGTCCCTTTTGTTTCCTTCAACATTCAAAATCATCTCATGCAAGATAAATTTTGAAAAATTAAAGTTTACTCCAGAGGCCAAAGCAGTGATAGCACCAGTATTCACCAGGGATATCTCGTTAGCACCAGATCTGCGTCCTGAAATACAACTCACAAAAACATGAGCCAGATATTTCCAACAAGGTGGCAAAAGTTTCTTGTGGGTAGGTGGAAAGGTTCCTTCATAGCCTATTTGTCCAAGAACTTCCTCAATCTTATTAACATCAATTTCCCTTGGATATTCATGCTTATCACCAATTTGTAGGGCTTCTCGAATGACGTCTTCCGAGACTAATACTTTCTTTCCTTGTACATATGCCTCAAGATATTCCTCATCGTCATTGTTCCTCTTCACAAAAGTGCTTCCCCAAAATTCTTTAATCAGACTTTGATAAATTGTTGGACTAAATGTGAGAGCAGAGACCAAGCAACATCTTCTCAGACCATCGACAATAAATTTGAGATCGTTGTGGGCCACTGGAGGATCTTTTTAGTAAAATGGCCAAGTTGTGCATTTTTGCGAACTCAGAATCACCCATGATTTTCTAAAAAAAAAGGCACCCAATCTATTATCTACCCGAATCTAAATATATATATATGCTTAGTATACATTAAGTCATCATAAGGGTACCAGGTATGGATCGGGTCATAAGACACAAAGTCAACGCACAGTTATTCTAGTACAAAACTTACTTATTAAAGTCAGTATTTTTGGTATACAAAACTAGAGATTTCTAGAAAAGAGCTTAATCCATTTTATTAAGCCAGTACAGTTTTAGAGACTTTAGGTGAATTAACTCTATAACACCTTAGTTTATACACCATGTTTATATATAAAACTAATATCCAATAGATAGCTAAATGTGTGTTTTCCCCCGACGTCTTGTTCCCATTGGATTGTGGGCTTAGGGCAGATTCCCCCAATTAACTATCTACCCGATATCAGATTATATATAGCAGTATAAACAAAGTTATTATAAAAGTAATCATCGTAGTCATTATATTACTATAAGAAATCATCGTAGGTTTTCTTAAAAGAACTCTCCATTAGATATAAAGGAACCATTACAAATAACTCCATGAGTAACAAGTGAATACACCAAGGTTATATATGACAACGATCTAACAACCAATGGAATGTGTGTTATCCGCCTTACTTGTTGTTCCGCGTTGGGTTGTCAGTTTAGGGCAGATGCGCACAACTGATTGTTTATTTACTCTAAGTATATATAACATGTACCCACTTAGTACGCATAGAAAGTCTTGTAGTGTCATTTTTACTTAACTTACAGTAAAGTAGGAAATATAGGATTTTTTAGAGGAACAAGCGAACTTTTCAAAACAGAACTTACAGCTTACATCACTTTTACATATACATTTTCAACTACATTTTACAGCGTACAACACTTTTACATATACATTTTCAACAACACTTTACAGCTTACTCACATCACTAAAATCTTATGAACTCACCAGCTTAATTGCTAATCAACTCTTTCAAATAACTTGTATTCTCAGGAGACTATTAGACAGGTGCTCGTGTTGGGACTTCAGAAGATGGAGCATTATAGCTTCAAGTCTTGTTTTGTTATTTTTTTATGACTTCTATGTTTTGTGAACACATACATTGTAAACGCTTTCTTTCTAAATGAAATGGTTGTTCATTACTTGCTTACCATATACATATCTCGTGATACTAAACATGACGTCCTCCACCCCCGAACGTTTCCGCCGTTCCAGTTTTAGGGTGTGACAGTTTAGGCACTAAGTCTGCATAGTCGCCAGAATTTATACAACAGGCACTAAGTCTGCATAGTCGTCAGGGTTTTGGCACCAAGTCTGCATGATCACCAGGGTTTAGGCATCAAGTCTGCATGATCGCCAAGGTTTAGAGTACACCGAGCGAACACATCGTTCACAACACTTGCAGGTTGCGAGCCTACTAGTGTTCCACTGGACTGTCTAGAATAGTTTGTGGTTGTCATCCATACTCTGCTGAATGACGGGGCCATCGTTTGGGAAAGGGCTTCTCACATTGTTCACCTCTCACCCTCACCTCGTGGTCTATAACACTTCTCAACTCATCGTATATTCCATCTATTATATCTACCCATGTTTTATCCCAACATTTTCATAGATATAAAATACATATACAGTTTAAATCGTTTAAAACGTGTATAAAATCGTTCAACTAGCATAGACAGCAAATATTCACACATAGCACTTAATTTATATAAAATACTTCATATCTATGTGTAAGATGAAAGGGACCATGCACTCACCTGAAAGGTGGTGACTCAGCACTCGGACAGCGTTTCGATACTCTCAAAACAATTTCCTTCGATAAAACCTAGTATCAATACCACTAGGGTTTAGTCTAACGATAACCGCGACAAATTAATAGTCTGACTATTATTATTATTATTATTATTATTATTATTATTATTATTATTGTTATTATTATTATTATTATTATTATTATTATTATATAAGCGTTAAATAACACTCAATATAACTCATAATAATAGCCCAAATAATTATTTTAAGGACCTAATAACATTACTATAATTATTTGGAAGCTATATTAAAAATTGCGTAAGCGTAGCTCACTTACACCGGATTTTAAAGAAAATCGGGCTTTGCTCGGAGCAGCGTTTCCAAAACCGAAAGACCCTTTTTTCTCGGGACTCCGGGAGCCTCGGAGCTTCCTTAGTGTGCTAGGGGATCACCTAGGCTTAGGGGAGGGTTAAAACCCTTAGAGAGAGAAAGAAACTAGAGAGAGAATGAGAAATGGTGTGAAAAATGCGGAGACCCTCACCCCTTTTTGTACCCTGCGAGGCCTCGGACTACGCTAGGCGTAATCCTTGGCTACGTGGGGCGTAACATCGGATAGGAGCTCCAGCTGTCTCGCACGTGGCTTGCACTCATCGGATGGATAAGAACCAGAGTACGTTGCGCGTACTTGACCTCGGACGCTGAGCGTAGCGAAGCGAGGCGTGTCCGAATCCGAAGCGTTCACTGATCAGCGATGGACGGCCCACAACGCGTCACGTCATCAAGTCCTTATCAGCCTTCGCAAATTCGATCATAAACTTTAAAAATTCCTAACTTTCGCGTACGAGCTCCGTTTTTAACGTTCTTTATATCCACGCGAAGGTGGGAACGTACTCTACAACTTTCGTTTAGACTCTGTCGGCTAATTTTGAATCGCTTTTAAATTTTATATTATTAACAGGCCAAGACAGGATTTGGTCCGTTAAATCCTCATAACTTCTTCATCCGACGTCCGTTTTCGCCCATCTTTTTCTCGTTACGTTAATCTTAACGAGATATTCGATTCTTGTTTAGGTCGTTTCGGCTAAAAATCACTCGATCTAATATTCGAATTTTGGGTTGTACACCGCTAATCCGAAACTTCGAAAAATCATAACTTCTTCATACGAAGTCAGATTTTGGCGTTCTTTATATCGATGTTCTTAGTTTAACATACTATATGACTTTCGTTTAGATTGCTAAGGCTAAATCTCGCTCTATCGTAAATTCAATATTTACGCTTCCCGGTGTCGTGCCCGTTCCGTCGCGAAACTTCGACGGGTCATAACTTCTTCGTTATAACTCGGATTTCGGCGTTCTTTATATGTACGAAAACCTTGTGACATATAATACAAATTGGTTAAAATTATTTATTCTAAATAATATTTTGTCGAAAAGTCGTTTTGACACTTATTGCCTGTAACTTGACTAGCCCGGATCTACGGGCGTTACAAGAACCCTATATGCCTTGGAGGTTAGAGAGTACCCCAAGAAAATCCCTTCATCAGCTTTCACATCAAATTTGTTTCGGTTCTCTTTGGAGTTGAAGATGAAACACCTGGAATCGAAGACATGAAAAAACTTTACGTTAGGTTTGCGATTATTAAGAATTTCATATGGAGTGACAGAAAATCGCTTATTGAGAAGGGATCGGTTCTAGGTATAGCAAGCAGAAGCAATAGCATCGGCCCAGAAAAATAGAGGAAGAGAAGTGAAGCTAAGCATGGTTTGAGCTGCTTCACATAAAGATGGGTTGCGTATTTCAACTACTCCATTCTGTTGTGGAGTGTAAGGAGCAGAGAAGTTGTGTGTGATTCCCTTTTCGGCTAGAAATTCTTCAAAATCTTTATTCTTGAATTCCAATCCGTTGTCACTTTTGATGTTACGAACTAGTTTTCGCAACTGAACTTCCACTTGCTTTATGAAGTTCTAAAGCTTTGGAGTAGCCTTTGATTTCTGTTTAAGAAAATATACCCAAGTGAAACGAGAAAAATCATCAACAATAACAAGTATAAACTTACTACCGTCGATACTCTCAATTACAGATGGTCCACATAGATCAATATGAAGAAGCTCAAGAGGCTCGATGATCTTTATATTTACAAGAGTTGGATGACTCTTTCTGCTTTACTTTCCCATTTTGCATGCAGCGCATAGATGCTCCTTATCAAACTTCAAGAGGGGAAGTCCTCTCACATGATCACCAAGAACAAGCTTGTTGATATCTTTAAATTTGAGGTGCAAGAGTCTTCGGTGCCATAACCAGCTTTCATCAGAGTGAGCCTTTGTTAGCAGACATACAGCAGGCTTCCCTCGTATCGGATTTAGATTAAGTGGATACATCTCGCCTTTTCGCTGCGACTTCAATAAAACTGTTTTTGTTTTCTTCTCTATGATCTTTGATCCTTCATCATCGAACGAAACCTTCAGACAAGTTCCCACAACCAATTGTGAAACACTGATTAGGTTGTGTTGCAATCCTTCCACATAGGCAACTTTACGGGTTGAATAATCTCCATTTGTAATCATCATGTATCCCTTTATCGTGCCATAAGAGTTGTTTCCGTATTTGACCCCATACACCATATTTGAGAGCACAAAACTCCCTCAACTCTTCATTCCTTCCCGTCATGTGACGCGGGCAGCCACTATCAATATACCATTCATTTTGGAACTGCTCGTCACGTATAATCTGCAAACATTAAGCAGATTTAGGAACCCAAAGTTGTTTGGGTCCTGGTGAGCCTTTTACAGGACGAGGAAAAGCAATAAAAAGATCAACCATATACATTCGTTTTACTAAAGTGGTTTCGTCTTTTCTTTTAATGGTGAAAACTTTGAATTTTTATTTGCTTTGTTTGAATCAGTTTGTTTTTCTTTATGTTGATTCTTAACAAATCCTTTCTTATCCTTCTTAGGGTTTGTGGTCGTCTTCTTTATTTTCTCTTCTGAATCGGAGACGAGCTTTCCCTTCCCTTTAACATCCTTGAGAGGCGTTTGATATGGTTGAGAGCGAGGATGGTTGTTTTTCGCGGTGAACTTTCTTGGTGATGATGACCTATGAGCGAGATTTCCCTTTTGTTTCTGTGAAGCACAGGAATGACAGTGAGAACACTGCTTGGGTTTCGCCTGTGAATTTGCTTTCGCTCTTTGAGTGGAAGCTTTTTCTTTATGCACATAGTTAGAGTTCTGGGATTGCCAAAACTGCTTCCTCTCGTTGAGATTTTGCTGATATCTCCTATTTCATTGGCGCTTTTTCTCTGCAAGTTGCTTGGAAGATTTGTGAACATTCACATTCGGTTTCTATTTCCTAGCATGAGTTTCGCTCCTTACTGACTGAGATTCGCTTGTCCTTTTGGTTTCGCTTTGAGCTTCTTTTGTACCACTTGTACTTGCTTTAGCGAAGTTAGATGGCTTATTGATTGGTTTAGCCACATATCTGCCTTTCACCCTCCAAGAGGTTCGTTCTGATAATCCTTTCATTTCATCTGCATTATCAATTGGAGCAGACCAAAAGTACTCATCACAGCCATCGGCATTGTATTCATCTACCAAGGAAGTTAGCTCAACAGTTTGCTTCTTGGTAACTCCAGTGGTAGCGTATACTTGATTTGGTACAGTTTTTACCTTTCGATATACCACAGCCTTTTCTTTCAGGACTTTGTTCTTGTCTTTAGACGATTCAGCGAACTCAACAGAGTTTTCAAATATAAGGACTTTTGCTGGTTCGGGTTCGGTTTTAACAAATTCAGAACAGTCAACCTCGTCCTCTACAGAAATTTCACTCATATCATTGTCCTCGTTAAATTCAGAAGTATTGTCAACATCAATCTTGTTTTCTGAACTTAACTTGGTACTCAATGAATCAAAAGTCTGTACGGTTTCAGTCTTAATTTTCAACTTATCATTTTCATCCAATAAGTTTCTAAGCATGTCCTTGTGGTCTTTGGACTTAATAAAGGATTCAATTTTGTCTAGACCAATCCTATAAGCATCAGTGGTTTCTTCTGATGAGACAATTGATTCACAGTTATAGCAATCAGCATCTATTTCGTCTTCCTTTAGTTCAAGAAAAGGCAAAATCATTTTGTGAACCTTTTTTCCAATATCGCAATCTAAATGCAACTGAGTAATATTTGTATAAAGACGCTTAGCAATTAAACAAAAAATATTCCTTTGTTTCAAAATTTTCAAATTGTCACGTTGCAAATATATCAATTCGTCTCTTGCCCAAACCAACTCTAACTCCTTCTGCTCTATCCATATCCTTCGCTCCTCACTCTTGGAAGAAACCCTGCTAATTTGATCAAGTAGGTTAGCATTTGTGAGGTGAGTTTTTTTAGGCTACCACTTAGACTAGAAAATTTAAATTTTAAATCATTTAATTCCTTTTCGTAGTTAGAAACGGGTATTTTGAGTGTTTCAAGGATTAAATTTACCTTCTTGATCAACTGATCACATTCATTGATTTGTTCTCCAACTGGTTTCGCTGTGAAGCATCTATCTTCCCTCTCTTTCGCTTCATCATGCCCGCTATCTGTAGTGTAACCTCTTATTTGTGACACTCCAGTCGTCACCATCAGACACTTTCCAGCAAACTCAGAACCTTCTTCCTTCGCAACAAATGCCCTGCCATGAGTGGGCTTGCGAACTTCCTCATCTTCTGAATCTGTAGACCATACCACTACTCCACCGAACTTGTTTTATTCAACATTTTCCTACACAAGTAACACAGGCATGGATTTATCGTTAGACTTCTTTTTCTTGGCTTCTTCAAGCTTACGCATGTGGTAAGCTTCATCTTCTTCACCCTCTTTCTTCTCATTCATTCTTCTTAACATGCATTCCTTTGCCAGATGGTTTTTGCCATGACAATAATTGCAGTCATAGCCCGAGTCACCCACAAGTTTGCTCTCCTTTTTTGTTAGGGTGCAAAGTCACTCTTGGATGTGTAAATGGGTTGAGTCTTTCCTATAAATAGGAAGTGAGTGACTCCTATTATGTAAGGAACCATTTTGAGTGTTAAACTAGAGAGAGAAACTTTGTACAAACCCATTTGTATATTCTTTCTAGATCTAATATGAGCTTACAAAGATTTATTTACTCCTTGTGTTCTTGAATTTGTATGATGATTCACTAGATCTTTTCAAGTTCCGCACATGCCATCATAATCAACACCACTACAATTGGTATCAGAGCGGGTGTTCTTGATTGGATCAAGAATTGATCCTTGATGGCAATCTTGATTTAGTGATTCATTTTTTTGATCATTGATCTTCGTGATTTGGAGAGTTTGGATTCTAGAAATTGAATTCATCTTTGATTCTACTCATAATTCCATTTTCTTCACTAGAATTCAAGTGATTTTTGCTTTATCTCTCTAGAAAACTCATTCAAAATCACTTTCTCTCTCTAGAAAACCCAAGTTCATATCATTTGATTCAAAAGAAAAAGAAGCAATTATGGAGAAATGGATGATACATAGTAAGGATGTTCAAGGTGAATGCACTTTTGAATATCTTCTTTATAGCTTGACTGTTGGATTGAAAAGTGAATGTGATATCGTTGTAAATGGAGAAAAGAATGAAGTTGGAGAATTAATTAGTTGTCCAATTTTTCAAACCAAAGATTTGTTTGATTGTTTGGTTACAACATATCAAAAGAGACGAAGAAATAGAAGAGATGGAGAAGTCATAAAAGGAATTTCTCGTGCTGAATGCAAATATGGAAGCAATAAACTTGAATATTATGCAGATTTTCGTGAAGCTCGGGAAGGTGTTCTTGATGATGATCTCGATGTTCAAGAAAAAGGCGTTCAAGTTGATTTTCAAGATGAAAAGGTTTTTTGCTCGATTGGAGTTCAAACTGATGATATTTTGTGTTCTTGTGTTTCGTTTGAAGGAATGATTCCTTATCGAAAGCAGGTGATCCAAGAAATTCACAAGTATCAAATTGTAAAAGATTTGATTCAAACTCACAAAGTTGATGTTGTGGAAAGTGGGTTTGTTCATGAAATTAGGTCTTCAAGATGCAAAAGGATGAGAAAGAAAAAGAAGAAGAAGATTAAAAGGAAGAACAAGCGGATTTATTCACAAAAATCGTCAAATGTTGTTTTGAATCCGAAATACGTGAAGCAAATTTGGGTTCCAAAGCAACAATATCCAAATGTTCATTGAAATTGAAGTCAAAACCCAAATGTGTTGGGGGTTTTTTTGAAGATGTTCTGGGATTGATGAAGAACACGAAGAACGAGTTGTACAACACGCATCATGGGTGGTACAATGTTCAAATTGAAGATTTTCTCGTTCCGACAAAAGAACCAAGATCTTCTAAATTTGATTCGTTCGTTGAAAATGGAAATCGATTCGTCAAAAAGATATCTCAAATTCTCAAATGGATTCCAAAACGTCCATGCTTTCGATTCATATTTTGCGTTTTTCATTTTTGATCGATTTGTCTCATTGGATCTATTTCGTTTCAACCCCATTGTTGATCCAATTTTTTTTTTTTTGGTCAATTCCATAAACAAAATGAAAATCGTATTGTTGATAACTGTTCATTGATCCATATATTTTTAGCCAAATCTCGATTTCATACTGATCATTCGATCCAAAATAAAATCCAATCAAAATTTCGAATGTTACTGTTCACTTACACGGTTGATTGAGCCCAAAAAGTATTCATTTAATGTTCATGTCGAATTTCGTGAGCTCCACATTGATTAATTTGATATTGTTCATCATTTCTTAAGCCCAATAACTGATCAATATTTACTCCATAAATCATTTGATTTAGACTCAGTTCGTCATTATAATCAATACGCACAAAGGTGTTGTACCTTCGTGACTTTATCGAGTTCTTGAAGTTTTGCTTTCTTTTACTGTGAATTGAATATCACTTCAATCGAGTATTAATGATTGTTGATTATAAGATCGATTGGTGATTTAGAAGTCATACTCGTCTGGAAAGTCTATTATTAAAATCGAAGGCTTGTTGTTTCTATTTGAGTTGACTTTTTAAAGTCAAAATCAATGTTCTTGAGAAATTAGAACTTAAACTAATTGAATTTCGAACAGATGAGTAGAACTTGTACGAATTCGTTGAAGTCGATATTGATTTGGGGTTAATAGTCGAAGTCGATGATTTAGGAGTCGCTGTTGATTTTGGGTTATAAGTCAACCGGAATGACGTCATTTTGGAAGTGACGATGGAGTCAATCAATGTCCGAATCTTGATTTGGTTATGAAATTGGAAGTATTGACGGATTGTTAGTTAAGATCGAAGTCTAAAATGTTTTTGATTTCAATTGATTGGGTGTCGATGATCATCACAGTGGTTGATTTGATTTTTGAACGTTGATTTTAGGGATGAAATCGGTAACTGATAACGAAGGAATTTGGATTCGATGGTTGATTTGAGTTTGGATTCAATCTCGATTCGTAACTTTGATGTTTGTTTGAGTTGAAAGCCAAAAGCCGATGAAGATTTGAAATCGATGTTTGGGGCGAATGAAAAGAGAAGGAAGAATTGTTTTGGATTGGGTGATTGAATCTAACGAACGAAGCGAAGAAGAACAAGTTTTCGTTAAAATGGGTGTTATGAACGAATGCTAACCAGTTGATGTAAGGAACTAAATTGATAAACTGGAATGAATTTTGGTACGAAGGGGAGAGAGAAAGATTTTGTACGAAAGGGTGCTGAGGATTTCGTACAAAAGGATGACCTGTGAAATCTTTGGTTGAATATTTTGTTAGATTTGGGGAAGAAGAAAACATGAATTTTCGAAAATGGTCCCTTGTGTTTTGATAGTTTTGCATATGTTCAAAGTTTCGTATGTTTTGAAGAAATAAAGCAGAAATTTCGAAGTTAGCCCCTGAAGTTTCAAAATTTTGGCAAATTATACCCAAATTCGAAAATGGGCTAATTTTATGAGATAATGAAGATTTTACAGTTCTGGTCCTACAGTTTGTGCGAATTTACTTTTTATGACCAGTTTTACAAATGGAATAGAGTTTCGCATATTTGGTTGTTTTTGGTGCAATAGGTCCCTGTAGAATTCAGAAAGTGATATTTTTAACCCGTTCTTTGGAAAATCTTGCAACTTTCACCCAAAAGTCAAAAAATTTCACAAATTGGAAATTTTTTGAAGCTTTTTCGTGATTGTTTTTCCGTGCAAGATTTTTGGTGATTCATTTTTGGTACATATCAAGGGGGAGTATTGTGAAGTCTATTCCTCGGGCTCTTCTCACCCTTAATGGGTTTTATAATCATTTTTTATAATAAAAAGGGGGAGAATGATGGGTATTCGAAGCTTCTCGGGTTTGTCGGATATTCATTAGCGGATTTGAAGACCAGTGTTACTTCGAGGGGGAGTTTGGTCTTGATCGCGCTAGCTCGTTGGATACTGAAGCCGAGACATCCAATCCTAACTTTGAGGGGGAGAATGTTAGGGTGCAAAGTCACTCTTGGATGTAGTGTTTTAGGCTTACCCTCTTGTATATGTAAATGGGTTGAGTCTTTCCTATAAATAGGAAGTGAGTGACTCTCATTATGTAAGGAACCATTTGGAGTGTTAGACTAGAGAGAGAAACTTTGTACAAACTCATTTGTATATTCTTTCTAGATCTAATATGAGCTTACAAAGATTTATTTACTCCTTGTGTTCTTGAATTTGTATGATGAGTCACTAGATCTTTTCTAATTCTGCACATGCCATCATATTCAAAACCATTACATTCTTTTCTTCTTCTTTCCGAGGAGTACATTTAATCCCCTATTTCGCATTCTCCGAACTATAGATTCCCTGCCAGTTTCAGTTATTGGCTGGGAAATTCTTTCTAGCAAACCGCTTAGGATTGGATACCATCAACACGTATTCTTCACCTGTCAGTTCACACTCAGAAAGGTTTGACTCTGCTTCTTCTTCAATCACATTCTTACCCTTTAAGATAAGAGCCAATGACCCCATTCCGGAGACTACTTTCGTTTCCTTTGTTACAACACTTTCATGAGACTTGAGAATTCCCACGAGCTTCGCCAACGAGTAGGATTTAAACTGTTCATGAGCTTTAATAGTTGAAACCACCACCATCCATTCTAGCCTAAAAGTGACCTTCTGCTCGATCACCTCTCTGTCAATTCCATGCTTGATCATCTTGCTGAGAAGATGGTTATAACGATCGAATGTTTGAATAAGACTTTCATCTTGCTTTTTCTTGAAGTCACCAAACTCCGAAAGTAGAAGAGTTTGAGTGGAATGTTCAAGATCCTCATCGGTGGAATATAACTCCTTAAGCCGGTCTCAAATCTCCTTTGTAGTAGTACACGCACTCCCCATACGAAAGGTATCAGATTGTAAAGCAAATTTGATCATCCTCATTGCTTTTACGTTGTTGACCAGCTTGTCCTTCTCGTCTTGAGTGACATCTTTCACGTCGATCATCAGTTGATTATACTCTTTTTGAGTCTTAATTGTTCTTTCGGTGCCAACATGAGAAAAAGGACCCACGGTAATTGCCTCCTAGATCAAATATTTGTTGTCCTCTGAACCAAGAACATAATCTTTAAAGTGAAGAGCGCAGACTTCATACTCTTGAGTATACAAGATCGGAATCCTTGTAGTCGAACCAATGTTGTTAGAGATGTTGATGGGATTGGTTTGAGAGTCATCGTGAGACATAATGACTTGATATGTTTACCTGTCAAGAATTAGACTTGTAAAGCAGTATTAGGGTAATATCAATATCTATGAACAACGTCAATGAAGAGATGACGATTCAATAGATTCAATAAAAGCGGAAACTCTAAAGATATTCTTCAAACAGAAGAGATGCGTATGATTTACACAACCTCTGGCTCTGCTACCAATTGATGAGATTAAAAACCTTTAGATCGATCAGATTATTAGTCAGATAAATCAAGAACACAATGTAAATAAGAACACTAGATGAATCAATGCTTATGCCAAATGATTAATAAGCCACAACCTCAGAAGAACTCTATGAAGAATTGCTACTGTAGAGATGTGCTAGGGCTAACCCCCGGGTCTTCCTACTCATAACTACATGGGTCGGCATTGTGGCCATAGACCCACACAAAGGGAAAATTCACCTACACTGTTGAACTTTGTTGATAACCCTCTGCTGCTAACTAGAACTTCCCCAATTACTACTTCTTCGGCTCCCCGAGCTACCAAAATCACAATATCACTTAGCCCAATATCATAGTCACTCTCAGGGTAAAATGACCATTTTACCCCTACCCCATAATGGTCTACAACTAGGGCTCAAAACATAATATAAAAAAAGGTCCAACACTAGGTAGGCTTCCCAAGCCCACTATTGGCCCATTAATGGCCCAATTTGCTACATTGGGCCCAATCCCTTTATTAGGCCTTACCCTAAGCCCAACACATAAAGTTGGACCATGATCACTGACTCCTGATGGCCCACGAAGGCCCAAAGACCTATAGCCCAAAGCACAGCCCACACCGAGGCCCGATTGCTCGAAACGCAACTGGCAGCCTTACGCGGGGCATACTCCAATGTACGCTTAGCGTATAGGCACAAAGGTGAGTACACTAGGCGTACCTACACGTACGCTCAGCGTAATCCTCCTGCAAAGTCCTTTTTCCATTAAGTGCTTATTCCTCCACTCCAGGGGCTACAAACTCAGATCCAGGTCCTTATTGATGTCTTAATCCATAAAGTTAGCTACTGGGTGACTTGCAACCCACCAAAAAGGCCCAAACCTGAAATGTGACAATATTCTTTCATGAAAATGACTAGATCTCATGCACGAAGCCATTAAGACACACAATATGGCAACTTTCTGCCTTGGGGACTCATTTAGAACAGATAATGGCAACTCAAGGCCTAACAAAACATGTTGAGTCATAAAGGTCCAATCTTGGGACCTAAAAGGTCCAAAAACTCATCCTATGGGAGATCTAAGAGAATAATATTCAAGCTCAAGACTTTATACCTTGAAAAGGTCTAGAAAGAAGCAAAAGTCCCAGATCTATAACTCCTTCTTCGATCAACCACCTTGATTGCTTCTTCTTTGCTTGGAAAATGGTCCAATAACACCAAGATGCTCACTAATGGCCACCAAAGCTTCAAGAACACTTAAGGGAGGATTAGAGTTTCGTGGTAGCTATCTTAGGATGAGAGGGAGGGTGATATCCAGGGCATTATATTCCTTATATAGTGGCATACCCTAAAAAATAGGGTTTAGTGAGTATGAGCGTACGTTGGGCGTACCTACACGTACGCTGGGCGTATGCCTCTCCGCACCCGCGTTCACTTCCCCTTCTACGTTGGGCGTAACTCAACTTACGTTGGGCGTACCCAGCTACTTCACACGCATGCATTACATGCATGCGTAGGACCACCTTGTCATAATTCCTTATTAAGGACTATTATTGGCAGCATTTTCAAAGTATCGCCACTTCTTCATTATGAGCCCGTTTCCGACGAACTTTATTTCCACGAAAAGGTGGCGAGAATCCCTACGCTTCTAGCAACACACCCCATCCCGAAACTTTCTCAAATAACCTCAAAGCCCATAAAAGACCAAAACACCCTAGACTTGGCCTCTGAAATCCATAACGAACACTTTTTAGAACATGGTGTTACAACTCTCCCCCACTTAAACTAGACTTCGTCCTCGAAGTCCACTAGGGCCAACTATTCTGCAATCTACCCACAGCCTTCCTGACCGATACTCGCTTCACCTGATCCACCCAATCCTCATAGGACTGCCTCCATTGGCCTTCTGCCCGGTCATCCCAACTAAAACTAGTTCTTATAGATAATAACCTCGAGGGCGCTCTAATACCGTCAATCCTGAGAACATAACTTACTCAACCGACAATCCTTCCGGTGCTCCTCGAGTACTTATGTTGAACATCCTAGGGATTCACCCCTCCTTTCCTTGCACGTTTTCCGGCCTTCCCAAGGCAACGTTCCATAACTAACTATATCCTCTACCATTATGAAGGACATATCCTTCTCGGTATCCATTACTCCGGCCACTCCCAGTGCTGGTCACTACCGCCAATACACACTGAATACTTCCTGCTGCTATAACTTAGTGCTGAGCACCAAACCTAGCGAATGGATCAGATAATTCTTCGAGTAAAATATTCATCCCTATAACGGTTAGACTCATACGAGAGTTGCGCAACAGGTCCAAACCCTTCCATATGAGATTATTTAACCCTGTTGTGAGAAGCGTAGCACTCCTCGGTCAACTAGATGTATCGCACCAAACTCCTCTTATCATTACTCCCTCTGACTGAGAACCCTGCTATCTCTTTATTCGCCTTCCGGATAAACCGAGACCACCCTTGTCCCAGCTAATTTGCCATTAACTGGGTTACCAGGTTCCCACTGGTTACTACACCCATCACAATCTCTTAGTCACTCCCAGTGACTTCCGAAGATACTTTGGCTATCTATAATTACTCTATCTACTCTGCCACTCTGACGCTACAAGTCCTAGGATCCTCGATCCCCTATCTTGACCCTAAGGTCCCTACCAGGTCCCACCTGCGCTGCTATAATCTCACGAGCCTCGCCCACGGGTCTCACCCGACTATATCTTAGAGCGGACCTTCCCTCTAGTCTCACCTGTCTAGCTATTGTCGCATGGGCCTCGCCCACGGGTCTCACCCAAACCATACTACTGAGCAATCCTACTCCCAGGTCTCACTTATACTGCTACTAACATACGGGCCTCGCCCACGGGCCTCACCCAACTGAATCCTAGAGCGGCCTCTCATAAAGTCTCACCTCTCTGGAGCTACGCTGGCCAACTCCATATTAATCTCAACGAACTACCCTTTCATGATCCTTACCTTGCTAACTAGGAGATACGGTCCTCTGCCCACACTCTGCGAACTAGGAGATACGGGCCCCAGCCGACACTCCGCGAACTAGGAGATACAGGCCCCAGCCCACACTCCGCGAACTAGGAGATACAGGCCCCAACCCACACTTCGCTAATTAAACAGCTAATGAATGTTATGGCTTACCCGCATTTTTACATCACTTCCCTCACTAACTCGCTGCTTGGAAATGTTGTGGCTATTCCGTAACCCTACTACGCTCTTCATTCTGTCTCAACCATCGGCTGCTAATCCAAAGGCATCCCAAATTGCACTTACTCCCGCTCCTGACTTCCAAAATAGGTCTCCCCCACTTTGATTCGACTAGGTTCATACATTCCCCAACTTAAGAAGGATTCCCAATTCTTTTCTCTATCAAAAAAAGGGGGGGTCAATCTGCTGACATCCAACACTTACCACTGTTAGCAACAACCGACACCAAAACTGCACAATTCTCAAAAACTAACAAGGCACTTCCCGAACCCCCACACACCCCTACTACTGCGACTGCATCTGAAGAACCGGTTAGATAAGAGGGTACTACTATGAACTACCGATCGAAACCCATGGTATGCAGATGGCATATAATCCAAACACAACAGGAAAATCATCGCATACATAACATAATTGCAACACTATGACAATATAATCAAGAATAAAACTGACATGGAATCAAAAGATACTCACCTGCAACGCCCGGTGCTGCTCGCGCCTCCACTGTAGACAACTAGAAAGCCCTGCTCCCTACCGCAGGCGCCTCTGCTCGGCCCTGACGGCCGTCCGTGATCCTCAAGGTCGTAGGGGCAGGTGTCATCACCTGTCCTGCCGAAAGCAAACTCGGACACTAGGCTTTCTTGTGGCCCCTCTGACTGAAATGAAAACATATCAAGTCTGATCCTTGAGTGGTGGTAACAGTACAATCTCTACTGAAATGACCAGTCCGTCCTTACTTGAAGCAGCCAGAATCACCACCAATACCACTCCTACACGCACCCTCATGTGTCCTGCCACACTTCCCGCATTGGTTGCGGCTTTGATGATCCCTCGATCTCGAATCTGACCCCTTGGGTCTCTTGCCCGAACCCGCGGCTACCTAAATCTCATCCGGCTTCCTCTTGCTGATATGCTCCAGGTCAATCTCTCTCTCTCTAGCCCGTGCAATCATATCCTCCAGAGTTTTGCAGCTGGACCTGCTCACAAACTGCCTAATGTCACTCCTAAGCATCTCGCGATATCGGCCTTTCTTCATCTCCTCGTCCGCCACATACTGCGGAACAAGAACAACCCTCTCCCTGAACTTGGCGGTGATTTCCGCCATTGTCTCAATAGTCTGCTGGAGGTCCTAAAACTCCCGTTCTAACTACTGCACCTCAATAACTGGTGCAAACTCAGCCCTGAACCTGGCCGAAAAATCACTCCATGTCATTGTGTCCAACGCGGCATCATCCCCCAAGGCATGACCAATCTCCTCCCACCAATCCCGCGCTCTGTCCTTCAGAAGACAGGAGACGAGTTTGACCTTGTCCCCCTCGGGACACCAGCTCATGCGGAAAGCGTTGGCAACATTGGCCAACCACCTGCCGCTAGCAATGGGGTCCCTAGCCCCATGATAATCTTGTGCTCCGCAAGCTCTAAACTCTCGGAATGTCAAGGTACATGCTCCTACCAAAGCCATCATCTCTGCGCGAAAGGCTCCAAGACTCTCGTCCAAAATCTCTAGTATACCTTCCTTGATCGTGCCAAAGATCACAGGAGTCTGGTCTAAGATACTGCGCGTGATCTCAACTGATACAAACCCTTTCATCCGCTCCTCGAGCTGCTCGATCCCTGAACCCGAGCCTGATCCCTCTCCGATGCCTGATCCGCCCACTGGTCTCTCACGCAATCTCACCATGCTGAAAACATATTACAATAACTATCAAAATACACCTCACAACTGAGGAATCATACACACACTACAAGTTTCATGGTCTCATCTCATCCCTCCTCGAATCGAGTACGGATCCTCTGCTTTTAGTAGTACGGGCCCATACTACCTTCCACATCTATCCGTACTTTCCTCGAGAGCTGTATCGACTCCACCGAGTCCCTTTCTCTAGTACTACTGCTCCCAACACTACTCTCATCCTAGTCTTGCCCTAGGGTAACCACCAACCCGCACCTAATCCTCAAATATTGAAGGTATCTTCATAATGCCAATTAGCCACTACCTGAATACCATCACATGTGACGAGGGTCAGATAACCCTTCGAGTAAAGGACTCGTCCCTACAATGGTTGGACTCAAACAAGAGTTGCACATTAGGGTCAAATCCATCACTCTGAGATTCTAATGGCTAACTCCCATCACCCAGAGTCCCACAAAGCACAAAACAAGTAGCATTTAGACAAAAGGGAAATCTAACCAGAACTTATTCAAGCAATTCCATCCACATAACAAGAATTTGTACTAGCATGCAATTCATAAAGCTCATACACATATAACAGGCACATAAGGCATCCATCCTAGATCCTTAGTCCTAATCTAGCATGCTATTTGTGACAACCCTATATTTTCCAAAAGCATTGTAACACTCGAAAGTCAAATACAACGAAATTAACCTCGAAAATAAAATGTTCAAGTATCTAAGTTGGGATGCCTCAAATATTAGATATCATGCCAAGGTTTCCAAAAACATAAAGAACGCTCAAAACCGGGTTATATTGTAGAAAGTATAACCACTTGTATATTTACGACACGACGTTAAAACATTATTTGACGTAAAAAGTAAAATCTCAATAAAATACATTTTAGCCTTAAGTATCTAAACAAAAGTCGTAGATCTCGTTGAAAGGTGAGCGTGCATAAAAAGATCACCCAAATTGGACCTCGTATGAAGAAGTTACGAATTTTCAAAGTTTCGTAACAGTAGTAGAGGGCTAAAAACTCGGATTGAAGATCGAGTGTTATTTAGCTATCGCCACCTAAACAGAAGTTGAAGATCTCCTCAGTAGTAATAAAACGATAAAAAGACAAACGAAAACCGACGTCGAATAAAGAACCTATGAATTTTTAACGAACTTTAGGAGGCCCGGCCTATTAAAATTATATCATTAAAAATAAATTCAAAACTAGCCGACGGAGTCTAAATGAAAGTTGTAGAGCATAATCTCACCTACGCGTGGATATAAAGAACACGAAAAACGGAGCTCGTACGCGAAAGTTACGGAATTTAGAAGAGGACTGGCCGAATTACGCCCCGCGTTCTCTGGGAGTACGCCCCGCGTACTAGACCCAGAGTCGAGTCCCATCGGCCCGCCCCCTCTACGCTTAGCTAGCCAGGAGTCGTAAGCCATGACGCCATATTACGCCCAGCGTAACGAGGTACGCCCCGCGTACTCCAAAATTACGCCCCGCATACTCACTCCTCCAACACTATAAATAGAGAGGTTGAGCTTCGAGTTTTGGCACACTTTCACAATTCCTCAGTCATTCTCCCAGCTCCAGAGACCATTCCCTCACCTTGATTTCCGCACTCGAGCCCCGATGAAGGATCTACGTTGCAGAGATTCCCGAGAACCCGAAGACGCAACTTTCCGCGGTCGAAGCTCTGCTCAACTCTAGCCTCTCTCTTCAAACTTAACGAGTGAGTTCATACCCCTACTTTTCAATTCTTTTCACGTTTTAGGGGGGGGGGGGGGGAATACAAGTACATTACAGGTCAAAGTATCAATTTATAAACATAATTATAATATCGTTCTTATAGGGTTTCGATACAAAAATATCTTTATGCTTAAAAGGGCTATTATATCACCAAGTTGTTATTACTAAATGGAAACATACTTTTTGAGAAACTATAATGAGTATAGTATTCCAGTTATTCATACATTTACATATACATCTCGACAAATGAAATACTTTCAAAAGAAGTAAAGTCTTTATTATCGTAAATCTGTTTATACCAAGTAATGTGAGACATTTAAACTTCAACGTACTCGTATGTATGCATTTCAAGTCCTGTATTATATACCATAATCTCTTGGAGAGAGAGCGTGATACTTGTGTATAGATCTATACGAGATTGACAACCCCGCACCTAAACTATTAGCTATAGTTAGACCGGCAGGTCTGGGGTGACAAATGTCATAACACTACAACACCTGAAGAATGTTGTTACAGGCCGTCAGTGTCAATAGTATGGTTATAAAACTCACATAAAAGTATAAAAACAAGTTTGATTTACGAGATTCATATATGCATTCAGTTTTCCATTTTATTGTTAACACAAATTTTATCATTATTATTCAAGTATGGAAAACACTAATGCACTCCAACACTGAAAACTTTTCAAAATCATTTATAGAAAATATTGGATTTTCTGAAAACCTCGTTCATCGATTTACTATCAAAAAGGACATACTTTTCAATGCAAAACTCTTATGAACTCACCAACTTAATTGTTGACACTTTTTCGAAACCACTTGTATTTCTCAGGAAATCAGTAATACAGGTAACCATCAGCTTTTGGAGAAGGGAACACTAAGGATGTTTTATTATTGAACATTTATCATCATATTGTAATATTCTTTTGCTAATATGTATAACGCAACAACATACGTTTTCATTATATATATATGATGGTTGTGTTACTTTCTTTACAATATTCAATGGTTGTGATACTACGTGAAGTCATCCACCCCCGAATGTTTCCACCATTCTGGTTTGGGGGTGTGACACTATTCTACTAAATTGATCGTTATAACATAAACTTATATGGGTATTTTGGGAGAACTTACTTGAGCTCGGCTGATTGCATGCACCACACCCTTTTCTCGAAGTTCTTTTCGCTTTTTCTAAAACTCTTTTTCTTTTCTAGAAAATCCATTTTTACAAAAATTGCTTTTCTTTTGAAAATCTCTATACCAATTCCTCAGTTTGAGTTCAAACACACCCGAAAGTGTGCCCAAATCCCTCAAACCAAGGCTCTGATACCAACTTGTAACGACCCAAAAATTATGACATAAAATTTCATTTTTAAAACGTTACTTAAACCACATTTGTCAATCCATAACATAAATCATAACATAAAATCAGAGTGTTAATTCAAAACATGTTCTTATTATCAAAGTCAAACATCGCAGGCTTAACTAACTATGGTGTGTGCCATGCAATCATCTCGAGCTCTTCCCTCCGCTACCGGAAGTACCTGAAACCAAAACTGAAAACTGTAAGCACGAAGCTTAGTGAGTTCCCCAACCTACCACATACCATACATAATCACATACTGCAAGCATTGGGCCATGCCCGCTACTTCGAGCCTCGCCCGCTACAACAGGCCCCGCCTGGCTTCGAGCCTCGCTCGGTGTACATATTTGTTTCTTTTAGGGCCCGCCTGTCTCTGGGCCCCGCCCGCTAACATATACTAACATACAATCATATCATAACACATAAACTGAACATATACTATTGGATTCATGTTCTAAGGCCTCGCCTATCCGGGGCCCCACCCCTGTCCTGCTACTGATGAGTCATGGAACCTCGTCCACGCTCCTACTGATAGTGAGATATAGGCCCGACCCACACTCACTACCTTCCTACCTTGGGCCTTGCCCCTGCTCTGCTGCTAATGAGATATGGAGCACCGTCCACACCCTGATATTGGTGAGATACGGGACCTCGCACACACTCACCTCCCTATCAGGCACATACATGTATCACACAGACAACAAGTATAAACTATCATGTAAACCGTTCCTTGGGCACCCGCTCGCTAACATTGGACCTTGGTCCTAAATATCATACTAGCATACAGTGCCTAGGGCTAACCCCCGGGTCTTCCTACTCATAACTACATGGGCCGACATTGTGGCCGTAGACCCATCCACACAAAGGGAAAACTCACATGCACTGTTGAACTTTGTTGATAACCCTCTGCAGCTAACTGGAACTTCCCCGATTACTACTTCTTCGGCTCCCCGAGCTACCAAGATCACAATATCACTTAGCCCAATATCATAGTCACTGTCAGGGTAAAATGACCATTTTACCCCTACCCTATAATGGTCCACAACTAAGGCCCAAAACATAATATAAAAAACAATGTCCAACACTAGGTAGGCTTCCCAAGCCCACTATTGGCCCATTAATGGCCCAATTTGCTACATTGGGCCCAATCCCTTTATTGGGCCTTACCCTAAGCCCAACACTTAAACTTGGCCCATAATCAGTGACTCCCGATGGCCCACTAAGGCCCAAAGACCTATAGCCCAAAGTACATCCCACATCGAGGCCCAATTGCTCGAAACCCAACTGGCAGCATTACATTGGGCGTACTCCAATGTACGCTTAGCGTACAGGAACAAAGGTGAGTACGTTGGGCGTACCTACACGTACGCTCAGTGTAATCCTCCTACAACGTCCTTTTTCCATTAAGTGTTTATTCCTCCACTCCATGGGCTACAAACTCAGATCCAGGTCCTTAGTGATGTCTTAATCCATAAAGTCGGCTACTTGGTGACTTGCAATCCACCAAAAAGGCCCAAACTTGAAATGTGACAATATTCTTTCATGAAAATGACTAAATCTCATGTACAAAGCCATTAAGACACACAAGATGGCAACTTTATGCCTTGGGGACTCATTTAGAACAGAGAATGGCAACTTAGGGCCTAACAAAACATGTTGAGTCATAAAGGTCTAATCTTGGGACCTAAAAGGTCCAAAAACTCATCCTATGGGAGATCTAAGAGAATAATCTTCAAGCTCAAGACTTTATACCTTGAAAAGATCTGGATAGAGGCAAAAGTCCCAGATCTACAACTCCTTCTTTTATCCACCACCTTGCTTGCTTCTTCTTTGCTTGGAAATTGGTCCTATAACACCAAGATGCTCACTAATGGCCACCAAAGCTTCAAGAACACTTAAGGGAGGATTAGGGTTTTGTGGTAGCTGTCTTAGGATGAGAAGGAGGGTGATATCCAGGGTATTATATTCCTTATATAGTGGCATACCCTAAATATTAGGGTTTAGTGAGTATGAGCGTACGTTAGGCATACCTACATGTACGCTGGGCGTATGCCTCTCCGCACCCGCATTCACTTCCCCTTCTATGCTGGGCATAACTCAACTTACGTTGGGCGTACCCAGCTACTACACACGCATGCATTACATGCATGCGTAGGACCACCTTGTCACAATTCCTTATTAGGGACTATTATTGGCAACATTTTCAAAGTATCGCCACTTCTTCGTTCTGAGCCCGTTTCCTACGAACTTTATATCCACAAAAAAGTGGAGAAAAGCCCTACGCTCTAGCAACACACCCCAGCCCGAAACTTTCTCAAATAACCTCAAAGCCCATAAAAGACCAAAACGCCCCTAGCTTTAGCCTCTGAAATCCATAACGAACACTTTTTAGAACAGGGCGTTACAACACATGTCTTATACCATTAAATAAACAAAAAACCTCAAACTTGCTAAACCTTTATGTAAAAATGTAAGATTAAATCATAAGTTTCTTGATTTTTTCCTCATTAAGTCAAATAGCGAGAATTATTTTATTTGGACCTGTATTTTAACTCCAAGATGAAAGTTGGAATTGTATTTTAACTTATCATGAATCTTAGGGATGTTCACCTGCATATTCACAGAATTTGAACTACACCTATCGCAATATTTCATGGGTCCAGAGGGTGGTTCTCTTTCAGCAAGTTGATTTTCTACTTTTGGAACAATTCCAACCCCATCATCATTTTCTGTTGTTACAATTTCCATTTTTTTTCTGTTCATTTGCTTGAAGTTCATCATTTTCAATTTCTTTGTTACAGTTATGATCTTCATCTTCTTCAACGGGGAAGCAAGTATGTTCAGCATTTGAGCTTAATCGATTCTTTTAACTGCATGAACTTGATGTTGACCTGTCCCAGAGCTTTCCAATACCAACATGAGAGGAATAATAATTCTCGTTGTTTGACTTAATTGTATTTGTAAATGAGGAATATTAATAGGATTATCCTAATAGTTACAATATGATTTAATTTGGTGGCTACAACTACAAGCATGTAATAATGTAAGATTAGATGTTAGTTATATCAAGAGATATACATACCATGGATTTTTACTTGTCTTGGTCAATCAGAATAATTGATTGGTGATGAGTTACTTGAGAATGAAGGACCTCCCTAAAGCATGAAAACATTAAAGTAATCACTCACCAAGTTAATTCTAGGTCAAATCAACTAATAAAATGTAGGATTATTATAGATAAACTTGATTGAGAGAATAATTCCATTGTTAATTATATGAACTGATAAGAGATTAAATCAATTATCAACCAGGTTATCAACTTTTCATCTATGAATTTCTCCAAACAGCAAGCAACAACCTTCAAAAATGATATTAAAAAATCGTTTGATATCAGAAACGGAAATCGAGCTCTAGTAATCACAAAATATCATAAAATCGTCTAGAGATTCGTTCAAATTTTTGGAATAACCCTAGAAACTTTTGTAAAACAACTACAAATGGACAAAAAAATATATACGAGAAAAACGATCTTACATTCATAACATTGAGAATCAAGAGCGGTAACTTCATAATTAGGAGCAATAATTTCATCTTGACCTCCACTCGATCTTCAACACAAAAAATGAAAAGAACATATCACACCTTCATCTTGTTTATAATCAACAATAATGAAACATTGATCAGTGGTAGATTTCAGATGAATTGATCATTGGCGATGAAACCTGGATCGATGGTGGATATTAATCTGGAGGCAGTAAGAAGACGCCAAGGAAGAACGTGAACGAGAATTTGACACCATCTGGAGGTGAATCGTATACAGGAGGAAGGAAAGATAGAGATCTATGAACGCTATGTTCTCTCTCGATCGCTCGTTGATGATTTCACCGATGAAGGAAGCACCAAGGCGGAGCGATAAAGACTTCTTGTGTATGTGAGAGAAGGGGATAGAGAGAGAAAGATAGAATCGGTAAGTAATCAAGAGAGAATTTAATTTTCTTAAATTAGTTAAATTAATTATTATGAGATAATATATTTATCCTTAATATACCCCTCCGGTCAATTGTTTAAAATTCTAAGATACCATTAAAAGTGTTGATAATTACAAGTATGCCATCTTTGATCTAAACTATTAAAAATTTTGATGTAACGTCTCACCTTTAGTTCTTGGGTTCTCGGGAAACTATAAGTTCTCAAATAATCCTCTCTCTCTCTCTCTCTGTATATATATATATATATATATATATATATATATATATATATATATATATATATATATATATATAATACGTCACTTAATCTTTACTATTATATAAAGCATTTTAGGCATTTCTTGAAATTTAAGAGGTATAACCTTTTTAACAGCATGTACACTCATATTAAGCTCAATCTAAATGAACGCGCACTATTGTACATGTGGAAACTTGAAAGCCCTAATATCCTCTACACACCCAAGATACGCCGTTACCACCCTTCACATCCATCACCCTTATCTCGTTGCCTCTCTCTTCTCTCTCTCTCTCTCTCTCTCTCTCTCTCTCTCTCTCTCTCTCTCTCTCTCTAACCACACTACCATCGCACTGGCAGTGAACCAGAATTCACTCTCAAACCTCCACCACCCATCGTATCTGATCGTCGTCTCCACCATCTGCCTTCATACCAATTTTTCGGTAACAATTCCACATGATGATCCATATCTCTCTCTCTCTCTCTCTATATATATATATATATATATATATATATATATATATATATATATATATACCTCTTAAATTTCAAGAAATGCCTAAAATGCTTTATATAATAGTAAAGATTAAGTGACGTATTATATATATATATATATATATATATATATATATATATATATAAACTTAAGGGTAAAACCGCAAAAAAATGGTAAACTTAAGAGTTTTTTTTGCGAATTTAATATAATGGTAACCTGAAAAATCTGTTATCACCGATAAAAGGGTAAAACCGAACATTTTTTCGAAAATATTTGGGTAAAAACGAACATAAATTTCAACTTTGGGCAAAACCGACAAAACTCGAAAAAAAAGGAGAGAGGGAGACTCAATGCTCAAATCTTTATTACAAACAAATCTTTAATTCCTCTCTTGTCACATTGTCTTTAAGCGACACCAACCCAAACCCCGATAATGTATGTAGAAGTAGTAGTATTTTGGCATTTTAGATTCTCAATCATCTCTTCGTCTATTTGCCAAGTATATATCGCGAAACCCTTTTCTTTGCATGCTTCAATCACCCCAAAACAACACACATACACCAAGAACACGCATTAAAACCACCTCTGCCCACAGGGTTATTAACTGTTCTTTGCATGTTCTTTGTTCCCATTACTTGTTTACGATCTATTTATGAATCTTTTGAGTGTTTTTAAAAAAGTGGGTGTTCGTTCTTTTCACTGATTCTAACTAAAATACTTGATTTTGTTGTTTCAAGATTGTAACATTAGTGGGTTTTTTCAATTGAATCCTCTGCTCGCTGATGGGTCCAATAAGAGGAAACAAGAAGAAAAGGAAAATAGAGTTGAAAGTCGATATTGAAAATGTTTTCGCTTCTGGGTCTTCTGAAGAGGGCTCTTTTGATTGGTGGGACGAGTTCTCCAAGCGGATTGCTGGTACGTTTCGTTCTTAAAATCATCAAACACTAACAAGTTCTGCTTGTTTGAATTGCTAATTTTGCTTGATAAGTTGTGAATCTTCGCTTTAGATGAATTTGATTTTGTGGATTTTGCTATGTTCGATTTCATGATTGATTTCTAGGTCGTTGAATCGTAAATGCATATAGATTCTTATAAGAAAAAAAATCCCTAATCTACTGCTTTTGTGACACCAGTAGTTCATGTTCTTGACCTAAAACTATGATTGCTAGATGAAGTTGCATTTGTCTTTGATTGGGGTATTTTATGCATCCACTTCTAACTTGAATGTGATGTTAAATTCCTAAATGCAATCGAATTGAGGTAATGTAAACACTTTGATTCCCCTAAGGGTTTCCAAATGCTAAGTGATTATTGACAGGATAAACAACTAACTGGAGTATCAGTGTATCGAAATTATCATCTAACTAACTCTCAATAATCGTGTTTCAAAAGAGATTTAAACTTTTGTACATGGAGATAAACTACAAAACAAAATTAGGAGAATTTAAGGAAAGCCATTATATAGGTTCAGATATTACCTAATCAACAAACAATAATAAAAAAAATTAGAAAATCCTAAATCTTTGTAATTCCCATTTCCCTGTGTTCCAATATGTATTCATCTTAAACAAAGTTATACTTATACAACCTTTAGACTTCCTTCATGTAGAGAAATAGAAATCAGGGGCATTTAAGGAAAAGCACTATCTATCTAAATGCTCCTGGACCAGCTAAATGACTAACACTATTAAAAACTTATTAACATCATACAAATGACAAACATTTGAACCGAAGGGAGTAAAATCTTGAAATATAGCACGAAAAAAAGTTCATTATGTAACAAGACATGATGAAATGTCCTAAATACCCATCTGTACAGGTTCATTATCTCCATCAAAAGGTCTGGATCAATTTGAGACAGTTTTCAAGGTTTCAAGAAAGACATTCAACTACATATGCTCACTAGTAACCGAACCAATGATGACAAAATCATCAAACTTTATTTTCTTAAATGGGAAATCAATGTCCATTAAAGATCAAGTGGGTTTAGCTTTAAGAAGGCTGAGCTCCGGCGACTCTTTGATCGGAGTAGCCAACTTCTTTGGTACAAACCACTCCACAGTCTCTCAGGTGACCTGGCGGTTTGTGGAGGCGATTGAAGAACACGGGCTCCACCACCTCCAATGGCCTTCTAAAGAAGAGGAAATGGCAAAAATTAAATCAAAATTTGAAAATATTAGAGGCCTTCCAAATTGTTGTGGAGCAATTGATTCCACTCATATTATGATGTTGCTCTCTGCTTCTGAACGATCCATTGATGTTTGGCTTGATCGTAAGGACAATCACAGTATGATTTTGCAGGTATGTGTGAATATATATGTACTTTGTTTTTTACTCATAATACCAACCTACTTATATATATATTTTTTTAAATAATAACAACATACTTACATTTTTAACCTATGATAGCAACGTATAATCTGAAACTTGATTAGAGTACATTGCCTATATTGGTAATAAGAGTAAAAGTGTGTTGTTATTATGTGTAAAGAATAGTAATTTTGTTTTTATGGAATTACTATTGTGGTAAAAAATAAAGTACATTGCCTATATTGGTAATAAGAGTAAAATTTGTTGCTATTTCTTGCATTTTATACTTTTAGGTTAGTATTTTCTGTTTTGTGCATCATTGGTTGACTTTTTGACGATTGTATTTGACTTTTATCACAAACTTACCATTTTTCTTCCGAATATGCAAAACGAATGTACTCTTTGATAGATTTTGGACAAAAAAGTGTTAGAAGTTCAAGGTTTTTTACATTTACAAGTTACAAGATCAATAGTTAGTTTGCAACAAAAAAAAACAAACATGTTATCCAGATAAATGATGCTTAAAATTTTTTTGTGAAGGAAGGGCAAATTTGTAAAACATTAAGTCAAAAAGATATACCACTAAACCACCTTACTCTTAGGAACGTAGAGCTTGAATTTTCCAATATGTAATCCGGAGAGAGTAAAATGTCTGAAATATCCTTTAAGAATGATGAAACAAGGAATCATATAGACCAAATTACAAAATAAAAAGTTTTTAATTACAAGGACCCCACAATCCATATTGTAATTAAAAAGTTTTCTTTTTTTAAATATTGGGTTCCTACGTCGGCTGACGGGCCCCTTTTTTGTAGAAACATAAAACTGGCTAAGGGCATTTTGGTAATTTCACATTTATTCTTGCAGGCGATCGTGGACCCCGATATGAGGTTCCGTGACATAGTCACAGGATGGCCCGGAAAAATGGACGATGCATCTGTACTCCAAAAGTCAACTTTCTTTGAATTAGCAGAAAAACACGAAAGACTAAACGGACCAAAACTAAAACTTTCAGAAAAAACCCAACTCCAAGAATACATAGTTGGAGACTCGGCTTTTCCTCTACTCCCATGGCTAATAACACCTTACCAAGGTCGAGATCTTCCGGAAACAAAATCAGAATTCAACAAACGACACTTTGCAACAAGATTGGTGGCTCAGAGAGCATTGGCCCGCCTTAAAGACATGTGGAAGATGATTCAAGGAGTGATGTGGCGACCCGATAAACATCGGTTACCTAGAGTTGTTCTTGCATGTTGTATCCTTCATAATATTGTGATTGACATGGAAGATGATGTGTTGGATGAGTTGACTTTGAATGTGACACATCAGCATGACTTGGGGTATCGGCCTGAGGTTTGTGAAGTGGCGGATAACAACGCGTCGCTTTCGAGAGAGAAGTTGGCGCTTTATTTGTCCGGGAGATTGCCAGCTTGAGCCTTGATTCATGTATCGGGTGTTTGATTCATGAATTTGTATATTATATAGTAGAATGCTTGAAGTTTAAGAGGGATTTTTTTCATATATACATAAAACGTTTTTGCATTTTACGAATTGTGTTCTTGCTTAGAAGTTATAAGTTTAAATCTTATATTCATGTGTTGTATATAAACCGGACAAACAACAACAGTCCCCATAATCTCATTGAACTGAAATATAGCGACTGTTTCACATCCATAGACAACTGTTTCACATGGATGACCTTCAGTATATGAAAAACAAAGAACCTATAAATTTTGTAGTTAATGGTGTTTATTAGTTATATTATAAAATTAAGGAGTTTTCATACAAGAAGGAAAAGTATCATCAACTTGCAGCTAATATTTAATTTAAAGTATCTAATAAAAAAATAAAAATAAAATGATATTCGGCTAATCGGCTTCCTAGAATTTCTTTTATGTAATTTCAGTCTAGTCGTGTAAATTTTCTACTTTCACCGTCGTCGTTGACCTAATAATTAGTTTGACATGAACCCATTATGTAAACAGTATCTATAATGTTCTCCGACTCTTATTTTTGTAACATTTTTTTTTCTTTGATTAATACTTAAATTTGGTAAATAAGTTTTTATTTTTTTTTTACTCTTGTGTTCGGTGTATATATCATAGTTTGAATCATGAATATTGGTATTTAACTTTTTTTTTTGGTAGAGATTCTCCTATTAGTATTGACATTGAATATTAACCAACGGTTATATACTTATATGATATATTTTTGGAAAGGGGGGAAAACTAAAAACTAAATTTATAAAATTCAACATGAATATCAAAGTATCAAAGTCAATTTAGGACTAGAGCTCGTATGTAATCTATTCACATAGAGGTACGTCCCTTTCTTCTAGAAAAATGGCGGACTACAAATTTTCCCCTAAACTTATGTTCAGTTTGTAAATTTGGCCCTTGGAAAAGTCATCATAATAATTTATAATACTAGTTAAAAGGCAAAATTACATGATTGTCACTTGTGTTTTGACAAAATTAGAATAACGGTGACAACCATTAAAATAATTATTTATGCGTTTTGTCGACCAGAGTTGTATTTGCTCCGTTGACAGCTGTATTTTTTCTGGAATTTTGGGAATATATGTTGAAGGTGGTGGTTCATGTTGAAGGAGGAAGAGGAGATGGTGGTGGTAATGATGGTTGTGGACGATGGACATTTTTTGATAGTTAACATCAGTATGTTAAACATATAAACAAACGGTATAATTTTATCAAGTAAATATCAGGTAAGTATCAAAAAAATCTCATTGAAACATGAGTTAATACCTTTATTGGTTTTGGTATTCCGGTTCTTTTTTGGTTTTTAGTTTTTGGTTAATTAAGGAAAATGTTTTGGTTAATATAAGTATTTTTAATGATTTTAAACATTTTGACTATTGTTTGCCTTAATTAAAATCATATAGATACACTCACATGTAGAAATGTTTTAATTAAATTGGTTCTTTTTTTAAAAGATATCATATATAACTATTTAATTACTATAAAAAATATAAATTGAAATACAAAATCATTAAAGATGATATAAATAGTTTTTTTCTTTATTTTAACATGGATAACCACTTCTTCATTGTTTTTTTCTCATTTTGGCTAGTAATCCACTCATCGAGTAAGAGTCAATGATTTCAGAATTCTAGAAACATGGTCAAACCTACGGCATAAAATTCAAAATTACGTCACCGCTGATGAAATCAAACCATTAGTAGGCTCTGAGTGTGCGTCGAATAGTATATATATGTGTCGCAACTTGCAACAACCAACAACTAATTCAAACAATTTTATCAAACACTTAAAATTCATTTTTCGAAATTAACCGGTGAAATGAAGAGAAATTGGGATGACGATCGAGAAATTGAGAACTTAGCCATGGCCAACTGCATGATGCTCCTGAACCGCGTCGGCCGATCAGATTCCGGTAGGATTTTCCATTGCAAGACATGCAACAAACAGTTCTCGTCGTTTCAAGCGCTCGGCGGCCACCGTACAAGCCACAGACGGCCTAAATTAAACGATGAATCTCCGGCAAAGGCTAAGACACATGAATGTTCCATTTGCGGATTGGAGTTTGAGCTTGGGCAGGCGTTGGGTGGTCACATGCGGAAGCACCGTGACAGTCTGGCGGCGGCGGAGAAGATTTTTCCGAGGAAAATGGCGATGCCGGTGGTGGAGGAGGTTGACGGCGGCGGAAGAGGGTTGTGTTTGGATTTGAATTTGACACCCTTTCAGAACGAAATCAAGATCTGGAGTCGTAATGGTAGAACGGCGGGAATTGCTACTTAGAACGCGGCATTTTTTTATTTTATTTTTTACTTTTTAGTTAATGTTTAAGGTTGTGATTTTTGGGTATGAGGATAGTGTAAATATGCAGAATCAAAGAAAAACACACGTATATTAATCGTTTTTTCTATATTTTATAAAGTATGTATTTATTATATTGGATCATAATTCAAAGGATTTGAATTCAAACTAGAAATGTTTGATATGTACGCCGTACGGGTCATTTGTACGTAGAATTGACGAATCTAGTAAATTGGAAATGATTTTATAACTTATTTATTTCCAAAATTGGACCAAAATGTACCAAATTTTTGGCTAAACCTATAATAGATTTATTAAGAAAAACAATTTGACCTACCGCATTTCATTATGTCAGCCAAATGCTTGGTTAAACAAATCAATTTTAATTCAATTTTTTATTTTGGGCATATTTGATCCGGCAGTATATATAATTCATTATATTTTTATCATTTTTATAGTTAACCATTATATTTTACTTTGGTCAATAAAAATTGGTCATTTTCTAAACAAGCTTTTATTACAAACGCTAATTATTTATCAGTTTAGCATGTTATACACATCTGATCAATCTAAGCTAATGAGAATTTAAGTTATAACACCTATTAAACAGAAAATAGAGGATCAAATATCCAAAGCATTCAAGCTAAATAATAATAATTGTTTTTTGAAAACCAACTTCGTAAACCATGAACACATCAAAAGCAATTCAAATTTTATATCATTTAAAAATTTTGTAAGCCGTTAGTAGTTGAACTGAAATAAGATTTGTGGAAGTTAATTCTGTTGGTGCACTAGATGTATATACTCAACCTATTTTAAACCAAACGAGTTTATTTGTCTTAAGATAAAAGAAAGCCGTCTGCGCGTTTGACCCTAAATCCTAATATTCTTGAAAATTCTACATTTGCATAAACTTTAGATAAATACATTTCATATGTTCACACTTCACGTACAACTTGTATAGAATATAGATAATATAAAGTCAAAGTCCACAACTACCAAATTTTCTAAAAGTTAGTTATGGAACCAGGGAATTTATGATCTATAAGCAACAGCAGGTTTTGAACCGAAGTAATATAAATTTTAGTATTCCTTTTTTAGGTTTTTTTTAAATAAATAATATTATATTTTCTAAATGAAAAAATTTATTCACAACATCTAGCCTTTTAAGTTGAATGTTGACACGTGTAAATTTTTCAGAAATTTTACTTTCCTATTACAGAATCTTCAATTCAAATTAAATCCAAACAATTTCCACATATCATAACTCATATCAAAATACACATTTTAGCCACATGAAAAAAAAAAGTTGGGTTATCACTATAAACTCCATACATAAACCTGGCCACCACTGGTCGCCCCAGCAAGCATTCCAGGATTCAAAGGATGCGCATCAAAACGACATGGTATTGCAGTCATGTGAGGACTCTCAAGAGTAGTAACAATTCTCTTCTCTTCAGTAGAAATAACATCAACCCCTCTCTTCATATTTCCCACAAATACATATGAATCATCCCATCCCCACACGCCCCTAACAGACAAAAGGTCAAAATGGTCATTTATACTAACACTCACAGAGATTACTCATTCAATAAAAAAAGAAGAAGCAACTTACTTGAATGAAGAAAGCCATCTACCCGTCTGATTGTAATGATATAGCAAAAACTCATCATCATAATTTGCTCCACTTACCACTCCAATCTTATCATCAAGACTACATAAAAAAAACAGATCACTTTTTCAGTTACAAGTCAACAAAATCATAAAATGAGGGTATTTTTGTAAATTGTACCTTGTTGTAGCAAGAAGGTTGCCTGAAGGAGAGAAGTAAGCAGAATGTACAGCCCTCTCACGTCTAATCTCTTTGACAGAATCAGGATTACTTTTTTTACCGAGTTTTCTCAAATCCCAAATGCAGGCACTTCCATCTGATGAGCTTGTCACCATTAAATTGGTGTTTGCTGGACTAAAATCTATGGTGTTGATCCTAGAATCATGCAAGTTCCAAGCCATTGATGAGCTCTTAGATCTTTCATCCCAAACACGAAGAACTCCTTGGCCTTCACCAAAATATAGCGAGTTTACATCATCAGATCTTTGAGACATTGAAAAAATCGCATCTTCAGTGGAATAAGTAAGATCAAATATCTCCTTCTTGACATCTAATGTGCGAATAAGACCATGGTAAGAACATGTAACGATCTGCATCAAGTAACATGAAAATGACTCGATGTTGAAGAGAATTAAGTTTTTAGATTATCTATGAAAAAGAAGAAAATTTGAGAGAAATAGATGAGAAGTACCTTGTTCATTGAAAAAGGTTGAATACAAATCGATGAAACAGGAGCTGGATGAGGACGATACATGTAAATCCCATCGCCATCTTCAGTTTCTGAATCGATATTCCAAAACCCTACATCCCCAAATTTGTTCCCCACAACAACCATCCTCATATCTGCAGACGGAAAGAATTTAACTGACAGTATCCTGTTAGGTACAACACGAGCAATATTCTCTGGCATCAACTCCATCGATTCCAAATCAATCGAAGCTGTAACCCTCATTCCAACTCCATTCTTTGCTCCATTTGATGGCGAGTCCTTAGATACACTCAGAATCTTCCTGACAAATGGTTCATCCAACTCAGAAGAAACCCTCACGTCTCTCATAAGAAGCGGCTTCAATTCTCGAGCGGATTTATCAGGCGTGACTTGTGATTTGAGTGTTGTTTGTTTCTTAGGAGATTCGTTGAAATCATCTGCTAACCCTGGAGAATCTGGCTTTTTTCCTTGGGTTCTTAGAGATCTACGGATTACAATTGGGGTTTCGGATTTTGCTTTCTTCTGTGGACTAATTTTGTAAGATTTAGTCTGTTCCCTGTTCAAAATAACATATACAGATTCACCAATTGAACAAATCCATAAGCAAACACTCCGAATCAATGTATTTAACTTTGTATCATGTGTATAGAGTGAAAAGATACCTGTTACGCTTGGCGGATGCTGATAGATCGGCAAGCTTGGAATGGATCTTGAGAGACGCGAGCAGTTCGTCGTTGCGTTTGATGTTTTCAAGGCGTTTACGCTCGTACTCCGTGAGTCTCTGAGACGCCATTTTCTACAGCGAGAGAGAGATGGAGAGATAGGGGTTAGAATATCTATATGGAGAATAGCTTGATGGCGGCGGGAAAGAAAAAGTAGCGGGAAAAACACTCGGGTCATCACCAACGGGTCAAATAACTCACTTTGATTGGCTAATTTTCGCGGCAGATTTGTTTAGTTTCAGTTCACCCCCTAAATGATTGCATTTTGCATAACTTGTCCCCAGTTTTATTGAAATGCCACATTTTTATTTATAACATAAAAATAGGGTCAAACGTACATAAAAATATACTTTGTTTGGATCACACTTGTTATACCCTTACAGAACCTTTTATACTTTTATATCTACTACTTACAATAACTTGTTCGATTATAACAATGTTTATGTCACATAGATATAATTATAAAAATACCATAATATGAAACGATTTATAAAAGGTAACAATACTTGCTACATAACACAACTACATCTTGCATTTAGGACCAAAATTCATCATGCAAAATATTTTCTCAAAACAGTCAAATAAAAGATTATGTTTATTTTTGCATTTTTAAAGAAGTATTCGGAGTATTATAAAATCAAATGTTTTTGTTTTTATTCAAGAAAAAATCAACACATGCAAGATTCTACAATTCTTCATTCGTCACGATAATTCTCAAAGTTGTTAACGTGATAATCATTAAATATTTTAGACATATCTGTCTTATTGGTGTGCAATACAAGACTATTGCAAAATTGTTCGCCAATAGATTGGCAAACATGGTATGGTTTCTAGTCAACATGGAGCAGCATGTATTTGTTAAAGGAAGATAGATTGTAGATATGTCTCTTCAGCTTATGCTCAATGAGATCTGGGGTGGCATAAAAAGAAGAAGGATCCGATGGTTTTCAAGATTGATTTTGAGAAACCACAAGACTCTCTCAGTTGTGAGGTATTTGGAGCATATTTTAAGCATTGTGGATTTATGGTTGAGGACCTGAGGTGGAGGGATTGGATTGGGGACTTCTTAGTTCTTAGAATCAACTAGGTCCTATATTCTAGTCAATGGAGCCCTTAATTGTGACGAATTTTCTACTCATATAAGGTTGAGACATGGTGCGATGGAAGGATTGCATGTGGTGATTCAGGATGTCATATGCATTAGGTTGCATCGTGGGGCTAAAGTTGGTTGTAACTGGTTGGAGATCTCTCATTTTTTTTCTATGCACATGATGTTATCTTCTTGGGAGAATGGTCACAGGAAAATATCATCAATCTTATTTCTATTCGTAGATTTTAGAGAAATTGAATTGTCTTATACCTTTTATGCCTATAAATATTCCTACCCACTAAAATTATGACAAATATTATCATTTCATATTTTTTTAACTATCTCACTAAGGATATATTAGGAATATATTAAATAAAATTATATTGAATGGTTGAATGATGACACTTTTTATAATTTTAGTAGGTAAAAATATTTACAATTTAAATTTTCTTTTATTTAACTTCAGGGTTAAGGATCAATTTGCAGAAGTTAAATTTGTATGGTATTAGGGTGCATTCGGCCTTTGTGAGGTGACAGGTCTTCGGTAGGATCAAACATGAAAACCATTATGATTTAATTTTGAAAGAAACTCACGCATGGAGGGTTGAAATGCTTTCTATTGGTGGTTGGTCAATGTTGTTGAAATATGTGTTTGTTCCTTTGCGAATTTATTATATGTCAATGTTCAAGATGCATGTGGTTGTTAGTTAGTGGTAGATTGGATTGACAATGTGTAAGTTAAAAGGATGGCTTTGGATGTCATTCACATGTGGTGTCCAAGAATAACATCGTTTTCTGCTCCAAAAGGATTGATTATAAAGGACTAATATTGTGACATGAATTGAGAGTTTTCCTATAAATGGTTTGTTTATAGGAATCGAAAACTAAATCTTAAGTCGGTTTTTGTGGTTGCAAAACCAAATTATATCAATCAGCTTGTAAGAATGTAAACTGACACTTTTCCGCTATAGTTGTTATGGCGTTTTTTAATATATAATAAGACTTGAAGTTGTTCAAAAAAAATATGGAAACAGGAAGGCCCCCACACAATAAGTATAGTTACAATCGTTTCATGACATCATTGTTAGTGCTATAACACATTAGGCCAGGGAAAAAAAAAACACAAACATCGTCTACCACATCGCCATGTCAAAACAAAATCAAATTATATAAGGAAAGAAAAATGATTTTTCAAAATAAAAAGACGCTACTACCTTTCACACACTACCACAACACAATCTTCCAATTGAAGAATAGCAAGCAAAGCACTCCACCATCATATTTTTTAAGAGCCACAGCAAGCTGATTTCTGTCCAAGTTGACCATTCCCAGCTGTTGCATCTGGTTGATTAATTTTAATAGTTGATGGCTGCAATCATTAAATAATTAGTACAGTATTAATTTTAATCATTAATTGTCCCTTGTTTTAACTTTTAATCCATAATATAATATATACCTCCGCCTTGGAATCAGTATCTGAAAGCCTTTGCTTGATATCCTTCGCTATTGAAAAGAAAACTTGCTCCACATTTAGGTTCGTTTTTGCACTCTGCCAATAACACAAGTTTCTTTTTCAATGTTCTCTTCACTAGAATAAATACATCTTTGGTCCCTGAGTATAGCTCACTTTTGCATATTTTATCCAAAATTGTTTAACCCTTTGATTTTGGTCCTTATTTGAAGTTTTTATAATGTTTTTGGTCCATGTTCCAAGTAAAATGATGATTATAAGTATAGCTGGTTTTTGCAATTTTGGTCCCTACCATGTGCAATTTTGGTCCTTTACTAATAAGGTTTTTGTAATGTTTTTGGCCCTTGCTTTAAGTAAAATGACGACTTTTAGTCCCTAAGTATAGCTGATTTTTGCAAATCTGGTCCACAAAATATTAGTTATTTTACTTGGAATAAAGACCAAAACGTTACAAAAACCTCAAACAGGGGCCTAAATTGCAAAAACTAGCAATACTCAGGAAGCAAAATGTAATTTACTCAATTGCCTTTTAGCCGTTTCAAATAGATAATTCAAAGATATTAAAAAAGTGAACTTACAGTTTCAAAAAACTTAATGCCATATTCATCCGCAAGAGCTTGACCCTTTGCAGTCGGAACAGCCTACAAAAAAATTAAGATCACGAGTTCATGACACATCATTTTTGGTTTTTTTGACGTGTATAATAAAAAAATTAAAATAAAATAAAAAAAACCCTAGCATACCCTTTTGCTTTCATCCATATCAGCTTTATTCCCAACAAGAATCTTGTTAACATTGTCTGAAGCATGTTGTTCAATGTTGCGAATCCAGTTTCTTATGTCTGGATATATAAAGAGATTTGTCAACAACATGTCATTCATTATAAGGTTAAAAAAAGAACTTACTGTTGAAAGATGATTCGTCAGTAACATCATACACCAATAAAATTCCCATAGCACCCCTGTAGTAAGCTGGAGTATAGAGGGGTAAAAGCGTCAATTACATAACATAGCATTATAATCTGAAAAAAAAAACATGAGAAAAATCTGAACCTGTTGTGATGGTTCGGAATCGTTCTTGACCAGCTGTGTCCCAAATTTGGAGTTTGATCCGTTTGCCATCGAGTTCAACGGTTCTTATCTTGAAATCAATACTGTATCAAGAATTTGGGATTTTTAAGATATTTAAAAAAAATAAAAACAAATTAATTTTTAATACAGTAGTTAAGAAATTAACTCACCCAATTGTAGTGATGAAACTAGTGGTGAAAGAACCATCAGAAAAACGCAAAAGAAGGCAACTTTTACCCACACCTGTAATTAATTACAATTCAGCTCTGATATTTAGGTTACCACACACATAGACTCATGCATCATAAGTTCATAACACATAAATGTATTCTAAACAATTAAGAAAATGCGTGACATCTTTAGGAATTAGGATACAAATTATACAAGGAAGTGTATTTTAGTTTCCTCCATTTCTCGTTACTCCTCTCCTAACTACTATCTTACGTGTTCATGACAACAGTGTCATGTGAAAATGACAATGTTGTGAATCCGTTTTCAATGCTCTCTCTCTAGCCTCTCCATGCTGTATTTTTATTGGTTCAAAATCATCGCCTTCAATTGGAGAGCCACTCACCAGTTAGAAAACTAAGAAAAAGGTAGACTCTCAACCACAAACATAACATTAACGCATCAGCAAGCAAATGCTTTCTTTCACAGTAAGCTGAGTCTTCATGTGATGAGAACACTATTGCGTACTACAACAGCACATTACTCAACCAACTCAAAAAACTAGCAGATCAAACATTCCAACAAAAACAAACCCTATATGAAAAAAGTGCACCAAATCAACCTAAATTAGTACAAAAATCTCATTCAACTATTCTAACACTCCACCATAAGCATTGGTTAACCAATTTCAAGAGCATACAGCCATATAATCCAGATACAACGCTATTCAAATATAAATAGTAGATATGATATGATGAAACAAAAACTCACCGCTATCACCGATCAGAAGGAGCTTAATAAGGTAATCATAATCTGCTCGTGCCCTTGCTGGTGGAGCAGCCATCGAAGAATCAAAATGAAGTCGAAGAAAAAACCCTAAAAAACGCGTATATACACACTTATATCTGCAGAAATAATCAAAGCAGACAAATTCATATATTAGAAACAAAAAATTCAATTAAGAAATCTAATTGAGAGTATACGCCATCAACAGGATACACACACGCACCAGATCGGAAATCGATCAAAGATTCGCCATTGAAGATCGAGATACGGATGTTATTAAGGAAAATAAATCCACTATATGACGTTGCGCTAAGATGCCCCGCTTCTCTGTTTCCAGTTCTGAGGAGAGTACGCCGGTCAGTCCCTGCGCAATCCAGCAAAAATGGGGGAGAGAACAAGGGCGACAGAGAAAGTTTCCGGTGTTGACGAGCACAAGATTATAACGTAGACAGCTGTCGGTTTTAATGGAAACTAAGCGACGGGTCACAGGAATAACCGTGTGCTTATCGTAGAGTGTTTATACATTTAACTGGCTGGCAATTCTCGACACTGACACGCGACACGATCCGCGACACGACACGAAATAAACGGGTTTGGATTGAGTTTTTCAACTCATCAACCCGCTAACCCGCCAACCCGTTTATTAAACGGGTCATATATGGGTTTCTCAAAAAATAAACGGGTTGACCCGCCAACCCGTTTATATTGTTAATAAAAAAAATTATTTTATTTTTAAATGTATTTATGTATCAAGTATTAATATTTAATAAGTATTATATAATATATACCATTTATTCATAGACCATTTGAATGTTTCGACATTATGACTCGTGGTGGATGGTCTAATGTCATAAGTCGTAACCTATAAGGCTAAGTTTGTAACATGTTTCTATGAATGTTTTTAGTTTTCATTTGGATGTTTAAGAATTAAATATCTAAAATTCGGACCCATGAACCCAAATATGACCCACAAACCCGCCAACTTGTGAACTCGTATAAATAAATGGGTTGGTGGGTCATATATTGATTTATGTTCCAAACCCGCCAACACATGACCTGTATATTTAAATGGGTCGTGTTTGGGTTGGCATATTTTGACCCGCCAACACGCGACACGCCAACCCGAACACGACATGATTGTCAGGCCTATACAAAACCTCAAAAATGATACATTGCTTTTTAGAATCCTTTGTTTAGTTCCTCACTTTAAAAAACTTTAAAGAAAGATTTTATAGTTTTTAATAGGAAAATCTCCGATCAATTATGAATATTGTAGTTTAGTTTACAATTTAATACCAATGGAAAAAAAATTATGGTTATTTTATTAATTTGACAAAATATAAAATAATCAGAACTTTTCTGTTAAAAAATAAAAGTTGTAACTAACCGTAACCTAACCCAAAATATTAAAATTTTATTGAAGATTTTCATTTTTAATTTGTAGTGTAGTTGTCCATTACTTATATATAAAACGTTTTTATTTCTTTTTATAATTAATTTTAACTAAAACTATTTAAAAATAAATAAATAAATATGATGTTTTTGCTAATGTTTATTTCCTTGTCCGATTTGTTATCGATTATAGTTCTCGTGTAATTTACACGGTCTATGAAACAACAATCAAATTTGCAGCTAATGAACTTGATAAGAGAATTATGGGATTAGAATTGAATTAAGTATGAATAAAGTTCTGATGATCAACACAAAAATATAAAGAAGAAATGAGGTCGGACGAAAAATTGGTCAAATGTCTACGACTAAAAACAGAGTTATTGAAATTCACTGCAAAATTTTCTAACCATAAAGACCAAGTAGCGGTTTTAACATTTTTCAAAAATTGCCTTATTTTAAAAACAACAATACCATTTATGTGATTGCCTATTTTGAATTATATCTTCTAACTAAAAACAAATCTAACATTTTTAGTCCAACTAATCCGGGCATTTTGTATCCGACTTTGAAGGAATAAAATCGTAAAAGAAATTAAAAAAATAATAATAATATAATAAAATGAACAAGATGTTTAGGGTGTGTTTGGATAAATTAGATTATAGCTTATTAGTTTATTGCTTATTAACTTATTTGACGGTGGGAATACGAAGGATTTAATTTATGCTTTTAAAATTAAATCAGAGTAATCTTTTAAAAGATATTGCGGAATTTATCGCCAAAACAAAACATGATAAAAATTTATCAAAACATTTCTTAAAGAAATATGTATTTTCATTATATATCAAAACCCCAGGATGTCATATTCTGACACATACCAAAAGTATAAACAGTACATCATAAGTCTTACAACAGTTATTTACAACTACTGTTTATAATCCAAAAATCATTCTTCATCATCCAAACTATCTTTGGGTCCACTACCTGTAATAATTTTATTAATTTCATCAACCAACAATAAACTTATTAATTTCATCAACCAACAATAACCCTTATTACTCGTTCTCGTTATCATCACTTTACGTCCCTAACACACTTATCATAAGGGGCCTAGCCTAAGGATCATCATCGGGATGGACATTATTACTAAGGGGATTCCTCAGTTATACATGTCCTTAAGGCAACCATGAAGGGGATGGAGTACACCAGCGAACATATAGTTCACTAACACCTACAGGTTGCGAGCCTGCTAGCGTTCCACTGGACTGTCTAGAAAGGTTCGTGGTCATCATCTATACTTCGCTAGATGACTACAACAACAACAACATCGACATCGAGGCCTCTCATCATTTTATCACACATCAACTATTTCATCTACCCATGTTTTACCCAACATATTTGTAGATAAAAATACATATACAGTTAAAACTTGTATAAAACATCTATTCAACATCCATCTCAAATAAACAAACAATATATATACACATAGCATGTATTTTATAGAAAATACTTCATATATATGTGTAAGATGAAACTGACTATACACTCACTTGATTTAACGATAATCGGGCAGCACTTCGTTTCTTAGAATGATCGTTTCCGATGAAACCGGGAGCTTTTAATGAAAAAACCGGGTCTTGCGAAGGTTGAGCTTCAAACCGAAAAGATAAATTTCTCGAGGTCTTCGGGCACTTCAAAACGTTCTTCGGGTGTTGGATATGATACCGGGGCTTCGGGGGATGTAAAATAGCTTGAAAGAAGGTTTAAAATGAAAAGGTGTGCAAAATCCAACCAAAACCGGGAGGGTTCACACCTCCCTTTATATAGGGTGTGAGGCTTCGGTCGAAGGGGGAAAGGAGAACACGCGGCTCGCATGTGAGGGGCCAGGTGTCGAATGCGAGGGCTCACCACCAAAGCAACATGCGGTAGCAGCTGATTAGATCACGCTTCAAACTCGAGAAGGAAGTGACACGCGTCGGACACGGGGCGCCTCTGAGGAGTGGGTGACGTGGAACCTTGGCCAAGTCCTTGCGAAAATTCTCGGATTTTGTGCCCCAAACTTCAAAAATTCAAAACTTTCGCATGTGAGCTCCGTTTTCGCCGTTCTTTATATGCACGCGTAGACGATATTATACTCTACAACTTTCGTTTAGACTCCCCTGGCTAATTTTGACTTTATTTTTAATATTATGATTTTTAACAGACCAGGACAGGAAAAACCGTTAAAAATTCATAACTTCTTCATCCGATGTCTGTTTTCGTATGTCTTTTTACCGCTGTGCTACTATTGACTAGACCTTCGATTCTTGTTTAGGTTGTGTCGGCTAAAAATCACTCGATCTAAAATTCGAGTTTTTAGTTGTCTACTGCTAAACCGAAACTTAAAAAAATCATAGTTTCCTCATACAAAGTCAGATTTGGATGTTCTTTTTATGAAAATTCTTGGTTTAACGAATACTACGATTTTCATTTAGATCGTTAAGGCTAAAAAGCATTTTACCGTAAATTCACTTTTTACGTCACACAGCGTCTTGACGGTTCTGTCGTGAAACTTCGACATGTCATAACTCCTTCGTTATAACTCGGATTTTGGTATCCTTTATATCTCCGGAATCCTTATTTCAACCACTGTAACTTTCTTCATAGATATTAGGTTTGTCTAACATTTATCTTCGATGCTTATTTTTACCATTAATTCATTAAATTATAATAATTAAGCATAAAACACATAATAATCAAATAATACATGTTATTATTTCAAAACAAGTTACAAAGGTTGGCCTAGACTATTACATCATGGTTAATATTAACATTCTCATACGATGAAGAAATGAGATCAGACGAAAAATTGGTCAAATGTCTACGACTAAAAACAGAGTTATCGAAATTGACTGCAAAATTTTCTAACCATAAAGACTAAGTAGCGGTTTTAACATTTTTAAAAAATTACTTTATTTTAAAAACAACAATACCATTTATGTAATTTCCTATTTTAAATTATATCTTCCAACTAAAAAACAAATCTAACATTTTTAGTCCAACTAATCCGGGCATTTTGTATCCGACTTTGGAGGAATAAAATAATAAAAGACCAAGGAATAAAATCATTAATGCCTAGCCTAGAAACACAGACGTTACAATTATCTCCCCCTTAGGATGATTTTGTCTCCGGAATCATACATCAGCAAACAAATGCGGATAGCGACTCATCATGTCACTCTTCGTTTCCCAGGTGAGATATGGCTTATTCGTATGTTTCCATCGCACAAGAACTAAATCGGCCATCTTGCGTGGCAACTTCTTAGTCTTACGGTTAACAATTGCCTATGGTTCTTCAATTAACCTCTTGCTTTCATCCAACCTTAATTCAGAAATTGAAATTATATCGGGAACATCTCCCGTAAACTTCCTCAAATAACACAGAGGTTACAAGTACAATTACACAGAGATTTGGCTATCACTCTAGAATTCAAGATACAAAATGACCTAACATGCTTCCCTATTTATAATTGAGGGATCATACCTAAAACCCTAATGGGCCAAGCCCATTGGCCCATAGGCCCATGAAGGGTGTCAACCAGTCACAATCCACCATGCAACATCTTCTGGAACATTCTTGAGCATTATCATCTTCTATGCATACTTGGATCAACATGGCACAACAAAGGAATCAATATGGCGCATCATGTACCAAGATGGTCCATGATGGCGCGATAGCTTCTTCATGGCGCAACAATAACCCTAGTTGGCGCAACAGTAATTTAAATGGCGCAAGAGCATCAAGTATGGCGCACAACATCAATCTTGGAGCATCAACATCACCATGAGAAACAGGCACATGCGTGGCTCAACAGGAAAAAAAGATGGCACAAGAGCATCCCTCTTGACCCGTCTCTTCATCATGTGGCACAACAAGGACCCATTGTTGCTCCATATCCCTTCCAAGTGCTACAAACTCCTTCCAGGTGATCCAAACCCCCATGAACACGGTCCGTTCATTTGGCACTTGATCAATTCCTTTGTCTGATGATCCATTCTAGGGATGTCAAAAAGTCTCGTGGGATCCCGTTCCCGTGGGGGCCCCGTCCCGTTTGGGGGATTTTTTTAAAAAAAATCGGGGACAGGGGCGGGGGCAAGGTTAACCCCCGTTTAAATTTCGGGGGCGGGGGCGGGGGTAGGCAATCCCGTCCCGAAATCCCCATGGGGACCCCGTTAATAAATTGCACATATATTTACATATATTAATTATATAAATATAATAAACAATAACATGATTTTGAGCTTCCAAAATTCATCAAAAAACATGTTTTTAAGTTGTTAGCATAATTTTTTAAAATGCCATAACTTTTTTTATTTTTAACATATAAAATTCTACTATAAATAATTATTTTTTTATCTAAAAAATAGTTTCTTTTAACCTAAATAACAACTTCTTTTAGCCAAAAAAAAAAAGTAGCCCAAAATCAATCGGGGGCGGGGGAACGGGGGTGGGGGTGGGGGTAATGAAGGGGATTCGGGGGCGGGGGTGGGGGTAGGAAGACTGAACATTCCGGGGGCAGGGGCGGGGGTGGGGGAACGGGAAAATTTCGGGGGCGGGGGCGGGAGATGCACTCCTCGCCCCGTTTTCCCCCGTTGACATTCCTAATCCGTTCCTCTCTTAAAAGATCCGTTCCTTTGTCACATGCTCCATGAACCACAAGTGCTCCATTAAGGTACAAGTGCTCCAAATGCTTCATGAACATGATCCAAATGCTCGAGTCACACTTAACAGTTTTGAAAAAGATTACCAAAAAGGCCATTTTACCTTGCAACTGGTGAAAAGGTTTTAAAAAATAATCGATATGTGCTAAAGGTTGTGGCCATTTTACCATCAAGACTCGCTGCCGACAACGACGTGAGTCATCGAGAGTTTCACCGAAGACCAGGAAGAGCCACTGCGTCGTCATCGTGTGAGTCGTTCGTCGCCGTGTGAAGCACCAAGGTTGTGGTCGCTGCTGTCGTGTCAGGTGAACGTCGCCATCGCGACACTGACTGCCGAAGACGCTGGAGTCCATTGCTGCTGTTTGCTGCCGACGATTTCTGGAGACGAGGCTGACGTCGGGGCCATCGTACCTCTATCTTCTCCGGTGGGTTGGGTTCGTTTTAAGAGTTAATACTTGATGTCGTGGGCGTTTGATGGTGAGGAGTCACAGACTATCATGGGCGGCTGTCAAAAGCCATGGTCATCGCCTGTCGCCATTCCCTCCTATTTCCTACCGTCGTTGCCTTGGCTCGTCACCATTAGCCACTGTGGGAGGTGGCTGTGAGTTGTGTGAGTGTGTGATTTTGCTTTTATTTAGGTGTTGTGTGTGTTGTTTAGCCAAAAAGTCAGGAATAGCCACCACCACCACAAGCCACCGCTGGCCACCGCTAGGGTGGTTATGTGCGTGTGTTATAATTGGCGGCAGCCACCACCGGCAACCGCTAGGGTGGTTCTGTGCGTGTGTTATGATTAGTTAATGTGTGTGTGGTTATTTTGAGTTAAGCACTGTAATTGTAATTAGCAAGATGAATAATAAAAAGAAACTCAAAACCACCACCGTAAGGTGGTGGCCGCCGCCGTGAGCCGCCTTTGACCACCACTGCCCGAGGTGGTAGTGGGTGGTGCCCCACAAGCAAAACCCTAATGGGCTTAAGGATTAGTTTTGGGCCTATTGGGCCATGTTTGGGTGAAACCCTAATTGTGAGTAATTGGGCCTTAGACTTATTGGACCCACTATTGGGCCGTTGAGATTGGATTGTGTATTAAACCCAATTTCTCCATATCATTGATCTAGTAGAGTAAAGGACTTAATGGATTAAGTCCTTAATGGGTTAGGTAAGAAACACTTAACCCTAATCGTCATTTTATGTGAAACCCTAGTTTCACTTGGGCCTTGAGTTGGGCCTTTCAGTTTAGTTTTGGTAATTGGTTTATTAATGGGCCATCCAAGAATAATCAAATGGACTAGAGTAATTATTTGGGCTTAGGGTAAGGCCCATATGAAGGATTGGGCCTAATTTGGAAAATTAGGCCATAGTTTGGGCCTAGATGGTTGTATGATATTGGGCCCTTAGAATGAGACATGTTGGAATGGACTGAACAATTGGGCCTTAAGGGAAGTCCATGTAGAGGTTTGGGCCCAATTTGAAAATTTGGGCCATAGTTGGGCCTTGGTCCTCTATTAGACTTTTGGGCCTTTGGTTTGGGCCTTGGGCTGGAGTCAAGCTAAGATAGGGGTAAAGTATTCTTTTACCCAAGTATGGACTTATGGTTATAAGTTGGAACCCAATTATTAATTGGGTATTATTTTGGTGTTAACAGTTCGGGAATCTGTCATCCAGCAGATGGGGTTGAGTCTGCGGGATTTCAGCAGTGTGGGATTGTGTCAACGGAACTTCAGCGATGTGAGGTGAGTTTTCCTTCCAGTAGGAACGGGTCTATGGCCACAATGTCAGCCCGTTTAGTTAGCAGTAGTTCCGAACTTCGGTCCGATGCAGTAGTTCAGTGTGCTTGATGACTTTGTGATTCAAGCATGTCTTTGTGTTATGTGTTATGGACTTTGGTCCGATGCAGTATGTAGTATATGTGTTTATGCTAGTAGTTATGATTATGCTATGCTATGTGCAGTCAGTTTTCGGACTTCGGTCCGATGCAGAGGGCAAGGCCCTGGTTAGTTCCGGACTTCGGACCGATGCAGAGGACAAGACCCTGGTTAGTTCCGGACTTCGGTCTGATGCAGTGGCCAAGGCCCAATATGTGTTTATATGTTATTGTATGGTATGTGGTAGTTCCGGGGGGGGGGGGGGTCACTAAGTTTCATACTTACAGTTTCAGTTTTGGTTTCAAGTACTCAGTTTTCAAAAAAGCAGCTCGGGAAGATTACAGTGCAGACACCATTTGTTCAACCTGGGATGTTTATACTCTGATATACTTGATAGTTGTTATAATATTTTGAGATACATTGCTTATAACTTTTATATGAGGTTTATTGACTATGATTTTTATTATTTAAATAAACGAAATTTTCAGACTGTGTTTTTGGGACGTTACAATTTGTTTGTTATTAGGGAGTGTTTCATTATCATAGAATAAAATATAAAGTTTTTTTTTATTTTTTCAAGGATGTGATAGAAAATTTTTAACTTGTATTTCAAAATTTGTTTATTCTGCGAGAAGTAAGACTCTTTATTAGTTTATGTTTCCATTTTCATAGAATATCATTATAAAAAGTATGTCATTCTGACAGAATAAAACCGGGTATGATTAAAAATTATGTTAGAATTATTTAAACTAAATTAATTAAAAAAAATCAAAATTCAAAATTAAGATAATCAAATATCCATTAAAATCTGAAAACTTGTTTTTCTAAATTCGGGTTTCCTAATTCTAAGGCAATGCAAATATACAATATTACTCTTCTTTTAATTAGATGACATTATTCTAATTTTATTTTATTTAATGATATACGTAAATCATTTTCTTAAAATAAGTAAAATGATTGGCCCACAATCATTCCTACATCCATACAATAATTAGTTATAATAAAATAATCTAAGGATATATATATATATATATATATATATATATATATATATATATATATATATATATATATATATATATATATATATATATATATGGGACGGTTCACCTGAGATTAAAAAAAAAGTAGAGATCTTGAGATTAAACCTCAGCCACATATTTCGCATTTGCCGCTCTAATGCTCCAGCGTACCAGCAGCAATGACGTATGCCTAATCATAAATGATTATATGGCAGAGAGGTATAATCATACAGGATTATACATGTTTATACGTATATGCATAATCATAAATGATTATACATATATGTCTGTTCACAGATTGAGTAATCATAAATGATTATTACAGTTAGTCGCAGAAGAGGTGGTGGTGACAGAGGTGGCGGTGGTTTAGTAATGGAGGTGACAATGGTGGGGTCGACTGGTGTCAGAGGTGGTGATAGTGGTGGTGGCGGTGGCAGTGGCAGTTATGGTGGTGAGGATGGTGGCAGAGGAGAAAGGAACGGGTGGCACTGTGTAATCATTTATGATTACACCATAACTGCCGCACCGGTACGCCGAAGGGTTAGAGCGGCAGATGTGAAATATATGGCTGAGGTTGAATCTCGAGATCTCTATTTTATTTTTAATCTCAATGGAACCTATATATATATATATATATATATATATATATATATATATATATATATATATATATATATATATATATATATATATATATATATATATATATATAGGGATGATCATACAACCCGTTGGACCGGACTGGACCGGAAAAAACCCGGGACCGGACCCGGACCGAACCGGATATTCTTATATGTGGGCCGGTTTTCGGGTTTTGTTTTTTACAAAAATCGGGTTTCGGGTTTAGACCGGACCGGACCGGAAATCAAAACTTATTAATAAGTTAATAATATTATTTCCTTAATTCATTTTTTGAGCGTACAAAAATAAAACCAATTGAAGCCTATACACAAAATTAGAATAAAAACCCTATCGACGGCTTGATTTCTTTGGGTTCATTCTTAGTGTCAATCGATGGTTTCTTCCCTCGGCCACTAATCTTCTACTCTCTAATACTTTCTCTCCTCTATAATGGTGATTGAAAATTGGGTTGGTTCCATGCAAAATAATCAAAGTCAAGTAAGTGTAAATATTTTTATGTCTTATGTCGTAAACTCGTAATGTATATTTTTAATCGTGCATCATTTTTCTTTTATGTTTTAATCTTGGGTAATGGGATAATAAAGTTAACGTGTATCTCTGTTGAATGATAATAATGCAAAGAATGATAAGTGGGGCCTTTAATTGCTATAAATGTAATACCGCATACACAAGCTACAGGTGAATGCCCCATGTGGTGGAACTAATTGCCAAATATTTATATAATATGGTAATTGTTACTGTATTTGTTGTTTGTTAAGATTATATATATAAAACAATAGATTTGAAAATGACGGACATGAAAATTTAAAATTTTGAAGTTTAATAGTTGTTGATTTGAATATTTAATGAGTTGTCGATTGAAGTATTTGAAATTTCATTTTGCTTTAATGTATGTTATATTAAAGAAGTATAGGCTTCATAATGCTATACATATATATAATTAATCACAGACTTCATCTCCTCTTAATGAGGATTCAACTTTCATCCTATTAATGATGATTCAATCTATCGTCCTCAACATGTGCTTCAGGAACACTAATTGCATCCGGGTTAATAAGTTAGAAAATATGTAACAAATAGTCATTGATTGGTTTGCATTGAGAACGAAGAAAAAAATAATTTGTATTTTGTGTCTTGTCTTGAGCTCGTGATCGTGCATGCTTTGTATAAGTGAGTATTCTTTAGTATTGTTGATTTTTGATGTAATGGCTAATGTTAAAATTGTTGAATGATTGTTGATTTTTGATATTGTAACGGCTAATGTTAAATTGTTGATTTTTGATTCTCAAATGCCGTATGTTCAATGCCTAAGTAATTGTTTTTATTTTAATGTATTGTAGGATGATGATGTCTTTGTTGATAACACCCCACATATTATTGATAATAATGATGTTGATACTGACAAAGGAGACATAAATATTGAAGATAACACGGCATTGCCAAAGAAATAAAATAAAAGAAAACGGGCACCACAAAAAAAAGGTCAAAATGTTGGGATTCAATGGAAGTGGTTATGGACGAAGATGGAAAGAAAACCAATAAATCTATGTGTAAGCATTGCTTTAAAGTCTTTAATTCCGAAGTAAACATAAATGGAACTTCTAGCTTACTTAGACATGCAAGAAAATGCAAACAAAATCCGGATAATATTAAAGGGCAAAATACTTTACAATTTAAAAAAAAACCTTTTAGGGATGGTACTAGTGTCACCGTATGGAAACACGATGAAGACAGGATTAAAAAAGCTATGCTAAACCTATTTGTTGTAGGTGAACTCCCGTTTAAATTTGTGAAAAATGAAGCTTTTATAGAGTACACAAATGCTCTAAACGGGAAAGTCAAAATACCATCTAGGCATAAAATTAGCCGTGATGTTGCCAAGTTTTATGTTGAAGAAAGGAAGAAGTTGTTAACTTTCTTTGCTAATCCGCACAACATGATACACTTAGACAACCGATAGTTGGACTTCATCGTGTCAAAAAACGAATTACATGGTTGTTACGGGGCACTTCATAGATGACGATTGGGTCGTGCATAAAAGGATTTTAAATTTTAGACCAATAGATACTCATGTGGGAGAAGACATAGGACGTTTGTTACTTGAATGCATACATGAGTGGGGGATAAAAAAATGTGATGACTATAAGTGTGGACAATGCCACTACAAATGACAAAGCATTGGAATTCTTGACAAAAAACTTCCGAACTTGTATGAAGGTGGAAAACATTTTCATGTTAGATGTGTGGCTCATATTTTGAACTTAATTGTGAAAGATGGGTTAAAATATCACAATACCCATGTGTCATGTGTTCAAAGAGCGGTGAAATACATTAGACATTCAACCGCTAGAATTAGGAAGTTTAAAAAATGTATGAAGGATTCCAACTTAGAAGGGGATAAGTTTTTATGTGGAGAGTGTCCGACGAGGTGGAATTCGACATTCGAGTTGTTGAAGAGCGCTTTGAACTTAAAAGATGCTTTTTTTGAATACGAAGTTAAAGGTAAAAATGTTTTTTTTTGTTGTTATTTTTTACAAATAAAAGCTCTTAGAGTGCAGTTTTTTTAATTAATATTGATGTTTTTTTGTTGTTGTGTTTTTTTGTAGACACCTCATTTGCACGTGATCTAAGTAGAGTCCCGCAGCGTACCGATTTCGAAGTGATAGAAGAGGTTATAATGTTTCTTGAAAAGTTCAAAACAAAAACGGAGATGTTGTCGGCTTCATCAAAACCGTTGGTACAAACTGTTTTACGGGAAATTATAGATGTTGACCAACATCTAGAAACGTGTTCAATAAAAGTGCATCTTTGTCATATGATCCCGGACATGCATACCAAATACAACAAGTATTGGGGTTCAATAGAAAATTTGAATGATTTCACGTGTTTTGCCGTATTATTGGACCCCCAAATGAAGTCCATCTTTTTGTCAGCTATCATCAAGAAGATGATCGAAAACACAAGAACGGAAGAAAACATATTGTTGGAAAGCACCATAAAATTGAATACGATGTCTACGGTGCGGGAAATTGAAAAAAGAATGGAAAATTTATTTAAAACCTATGAAGAAAAATATGCAAATGTAGGTTCGTCTCAAAAAGTAAAAGAAGTTGTAAGTTGTGATGTGGGTAACGATTTTTTGGACGCTTTCTTGATGGGACAAGGAGACACGTCGGCGACAGTTGAAAATGAATTGAGAAGATATCTAAATGAACCTAGAGTGACTTTTGATAAAAATTTCGACATCCTAAATTGGTGGAAAAAAAATGCATTGTGTTTTTCGATCGTCGCTCGTATGGCAAAGGTAATTCTACTATTTAACTTCGTTTTCTTTTAGTTAAGTTATAAATTATTATATTTATAATTTTATGATGTTAGATATTTTATCCATACAAGTGACGACCGTGGCGTCGGAATCCGCTTTTAGTACTTGCGGTCGAATTCTAGATGAGTATAGAACACTTTTGAATACGCTGATTGTTGAAGCTTTAGTATGTACTCAAGATTTGGGTAAAAAAATCACGCAAACCCATTATAGATGATGAAGACATATTGAAGGACGATGACATAGCGTTGGGTAGTAAATCTAACTCATATTTTATTTATTTGTTGTTTGTTAAAAAATTTATATGCTCACTATGCTTTGGTGTTAAATGTTAATTATATAGAGATTGAAGCGGCGATGGAGGAAAAAGAAGAAAGAGGGAATGGAAAGAAGCCGATTGAAGTTTAATTGTTTTTTTCATAAATTGTTTGTTTTCGTATAATGGGAATTTGGTTAAGTACATGATTATTAGTAGTTTGGTACAATGATAGTTTGGTTATTATTATTTTGGTACAATAATATTTTGGTAATTTTGGTTTGCTACTTATTACATTTACATTTATCTTCACTTATGTATTTTTTTTATTTCAATTGTGCAAACAATAAAAATACGAATGATGGATATTACGTAGTAAGATTATAACTTGAAATAGTATCATAGAGACTAGAGAGTAATATTACAAACAAAACCCGAAGCCATAAACAACAAAGATACAAACAAAACTCGAAACCGTAAACAACACTGCGAAAGTATAATTCGGTCCAAAACCCGAAACCCGCTTTAGTACCCGAAACCGGACCGGACCGAACCCGGACCCGATACACGCAAAAACGGTCCGGTTTTCGGGTAAGGTAATTCATGATTTTCGGTCTTCGGGTTTTCGGACTTCGGACCGGTCCGGTCCGGGTTCGACCCGTTGCTCATTCCTATATATATATATATATATATATATATATATATATGTATCCCCTATCCTAATAAATAAGAAGATTTATGCCACGTGACATTAGACATTCTCTAAGCCCCTCCCGATCTAATTTTCCCGCTCATTCTTTAGATGTGAGTTTCCACAAATGCCCTTCACCTATTGTATACGCCTTACGCCTTGCTTATTTCTTCTATACTCCTCAATTCAGCTACTTTCCTAACTATAGTAGAGAAATCAACTCCAAAATTATCGGGATTCTCATGATAATTAGCAAGATTTGGTGTTAATTTGTTTCATGAATTAGCTCTTGCATTTGTTTACGATTCTCCTTCTGCTGCTGCTATCATTAAAATATTTTTTTTGCTCATTTTCAGTTTGTTGCTTTATCCTGCAATCCCACATTGTAAATACCCAGTTCATCTATCTCCTTCACCAAATTGTTTGTGTGTGTTATTATCACCATCATCTACCTATGGATACATTTTCTTTAATTCAAGCATTTTGTTTGTTTCGAATGGCTTTATTATTTTTAGGGTTTTGATTGTCCGAATCTATTGTCTATTCAAATCACTTGTGGGTTTTAATTTTAAATATTATCAAGTTTCGATTCCAATTTAATAGGAATCTTGAATGGATGATATTTGAACAGTCGAAGCCAAAAGACACATAAATCATGAATCAGTGATATTCAGAAGAGCCGAAGAGAGAACGAATTTGATATCAGGTTAGCTTCACCTCCAAAATTCAACTCACCATCATCTCCTTATTTATAAAATTGGAAAATTCCTCTTCTTTTCTTTTGTTTATCTTTATTTCCCATTCGAAAGTATGTTAAAATCGTTTGATGTTATGTATTTTTGGTTTTTAATCTTGCAATATCTTCTTCTTGTCTTTTGTTTCTCTTTTTGGAGTTTTCTCTACTGAGAAATTATTAAGAGGAATGGTAAGAGTTATCTCTGCGTGTGTGTGGAAATCAAGAGAATAAGTGACCAAGGCTAATAAACTCGAATGCTGTCATTTTTCTTCTTTCATGGTCACTGATTCCTGACAATACTCGATGACCCTATTTTTTCATTAATCAATTTTTCTTGGTTTGAGTTTTCAATTAGTTTTAATTATTTTTTCTTTGTTTTGATGTTGATGGTAATTTATGTGATGCTGGAATTTCCAACTTCGTATTGTGTTGTGGTGATATGTATACCCATAACTGGTGGAAATTAAATGAATCGACTCTAAATTTGATTCTATGTTTTTTTATTATTTTTCTCCTGATGCTTCAATGTTGTTGTGATGTTCAATATTGGTGATGTCTCATGACTAAACTGTAGCTGTAAGGAACTGTTATTCACTCTTAAAAATGCAAATCGAAGCTTTAGTTGTAGTTGATTCTTATTATTCTTCTGTTTTCACATTACCATTTTTAGACATTGTAGATGTGTACAAATCTTATTCTAAAAGGAAACAAAAGTGTGGATGTTGTTTAGACTGATGTTTTCTGGAAAGATATGGACCACAGAATCATGGTCAAGTAAGTATTCCTAATAATTAATATTATTTATTTACTTGTGGTAAATCATCTTTTTAATTTCAGGATTTCTTGGATGGGAGTTGTCCAGATTTCTATGTGATAACTTATAACCCATTTGTGATATTTCTCTAATCTGATTACTTTTTGGAAAATCATAGTCTGATTCAAGAATTCGAGTCCAAGGATTCGCTGAAGCAGACATCAACAGTAGTCATGTTGAACTTTGTTGGTGTTTGAATGTTATCGATTCAATCAAGGCTTGAGATAGTCAAGCTTTCAAGGTACAATTTAGATACACTATTTCTATTTTTATGTTTCATAGATTTAAATCTTTAAAATAAGAAAATAAAATATATCTTTATAATTTCCTGATTATTTATGTGTTTTACAGCTGGAACAAAAAGGGAACTCAATCTGCTTAGAAAAAGGTTTGTTTTAAATTAAGCAATATAATAAAAAAAAGCCATTATTTTTTTAGCTATATACATCTACATAATAACATTGGCGCAGGGGATGCTAGAGTTTAAAGAGAATAAGGCTTAATTATTTTTTCAGTATGGTACTTTCTTTGATGAAAGGTTCTCACTTTATGTTAAATTTTGTAAATTTTATTGATCCTAAGGAAATATAACATGATTGTTTTGATCCAACTTATTGTCATTACTACCAATTAATGAATTAACTCATAATTCTGACATGATATGCTTGACCTGTGAAGCTGACCTACAAAGTTATTAAAAATCTAAATGGTTAATCTTGCACATTAACTTTTGTTTTGATGTTATGAATTTTTAAAATTTGTTTGTATTTATCCAAAGATAATATCAATAAAATGACTAATAATAGCATACAAGTTAGGCTACGGATAAACAAGGGTCTTTAAAGAAATTTACTCATTTAGTTTACACATTAAAAAATACATTAGTTATTTTAAGGAAAAATATTAGGTCTGATTCAAATGAGAATGATGGAAATACTAATCTGAAGTACTTAGGGACTTGCTGGAAGTTTATCTCATTATGATCGGATTTATCTTAGAAAATTAAGTTATAAATTAAAATATTCTATTTTGTAAACCGTTTTTTGTTTTTATTCAAAATTTGGGTTTGTAAAATTAAAGTTGATTGAGACAATATTATAATATATTTTTTTAGAAGGTACATATCTATTTTCACATTTAGCCATTTCTATAACTCGCACTTTGGAACCTTTACTTATCATTTCTTACTTATTTAGCACCTATGTTCTTGCATTTAGTCATAAACTTGTTTTTGGAAAAATAGGTCCACATCATTTGTTTTGATCACTATTTTGATTTAGTTTATTGTTATGGTCGTTTAATTAAGTGGTCGTCTTATATAATATTGCAAGAATTATACCATTTGTTTCAATTACTATTTTAATTTAATTTACTTTAGAAAGTTTTGAATTTAAATTCAAAAATCGAATAAACATTATATAGACGTTTTAATTATTCGTTTAAGTTTAATATATATTTTTAATTATCACTATTTTTTTTTGTCCGTGGTTTCCACGGGTTGTAACTTAGTGTGTATATATATATATATATATATATATATATATATATATATATATATATATATATATATATATATATATATATATATAGGGTTAGGTTCATGTGAGACGGCCTAATTTTGTGAGACCGTGAGACGCATTTTTTTTATTTTTTTTAGTTAATTCAAGTTCCGAAAATAATATTTAAAAAATGAATTTTTGGAATTTTCCATTTATTTTGCATTTTAAAATTATTTTTTAGAATATGTACAGTGTAATATTCTATTAGAATATTTCACGTATTTTTCAAAAAAAATGGAATTTATTTTTATTTTTATTTTTATTTTTTTTAGTTAATTCAAGTTCCGAAAATAATATTTAAAAAAAGAATTTTTAGAATTTTCCATTTATTCTGCATTTTAAAATTATTTTTTAGAATATGTTAGGGTAATATTCTATTAAAATATTTTACGTAATTTTCAAAAAAAATGGATTTTTTTTTAATTAATTCAAGTTCCGAAAATAATATTTAAAAAAAGAATTTTTGGATTTTTCTATTTATTTTGCATTTTAAAATTATTTTTAGATTTGGTCTCACGGTCTAAAAAAATTAGAATGATCTCAAATGAACATGAACATATATATATATATATATATATATATATATATATATATATATATATATATATATATATATATATAGGGTTAGGTTATTTTGTTTTCACTATCTATTGTGTGCATGTATGATTGATTCTGGACCAATCATTTTAGTTATTTTAAGAAAGTAATTAATACATATTAAATGTTGAAGATATAATGAATATTAATTACAGCTTCAACATTTAATATGTATTAATTACTTTTTTAAAATAACTAAAATGATTGATCCAGAATTAATCATACATACACACAATAAATAGTGAAAACATTTGAACCTAAGTCTATATATATATATATATATATATATATATATATATATATATATATATATATATATATATATATATATATATATATATATATATATATATATATATATATATATATATATATATACTATATTAAAATGTGATATATTACTAAAGCACTTTAAATTATAAAAATAGAGATTCGAAAGTTACCTTTATACTTGTAAAATCTTAATTAGAATCGTTCGCTAATATAAAATATAAGCTTTTGGCATTTAAAAAGGGACAGTACAAACCACAATCAAATATAAAAGTTGATCAAATAATCATTCGTATCAATAATTGATGTTTCTGAAGATTCTAAAATCTTTTTATAAAACATGAAGGGTTGGTGTTCGTGTGTATGATAGTAGTATTTTTAAGCGTGAGTTACATAAATAGTCCCCAGACTACTGTCTTTCTACGGTTTTAATCCTCCTTAGAAACGTATTACACTAACAAACCCTATTAGTCTATCACAATATGCATTTTTTATTTTACTTTCAGGCCATGTTTGTTTAATCTTATTTCGGGTAGCATTATGAAAATCTAAAGTCAACATATTCCTTTAAGAGATTGGTTTAATTTACAAGACTCTCAAGACTTAGATCTTACCTAAAATCGTTTTATGTGTTGGAATATCGTAATAGTAAGATTGGATCATTGATCAGAAGATCCTATCAAAATGAATTGATATATATATATATATATATATATATATATATATATATATATATATATATATATATATATATGTGTGTGTGTGTGTGTGTGTGTGTGTGTGTGTGTAATTTTTTTTACTTTTCTCATATAATTTAATTAAATAAAGGTCAATGCATATCGATGGAAGGCAAATGGACAACAAGTTGCGCCGCTAGCCCTTTCTGGATGGCAAAACTAATTTTTTTGAAAACAACATCTGTTGATCTAGGATATATGACATTAGAATATTTTCTCGTAAGGTCTTCGGTGTGCAGTGTATATGAGTACTTGATGTCAGTTAAAATGTTGATATGTAGCCAATTTTAACTTTTTAAACATGAAACATAATTTTTGTTGCTACAAAGAAAATATTAGGGTAAAGTTCAATAAACACATGATTATCAATAACGAATCTATTAGCTGAGAGGAGATGTTTATTGATATGTGGAACATGCAAGATGTTTTTAAGAACAAGAGGTCTACCTAGAATGTGAATTTTAGAATGACCAATATGAGAAATATGCAAACCTGCTCGGTGTTGTAAGTTCCAAAAGTGGCATTGTTTCCACCTCAATATTCCTCATTCTGATATGCATGATTTGTAACGCCCCGTCTCTGGTATGTTGCTTCCGTGGCATTTATTTAGAAGTTTTATTGAGGGACTCAACGAGTCTATGGCCTGACTCGTCGAGTAGGGTCGAGTTTTCGAGCACGTGTTAGTTGGCGACTCGGCGAGTCCATATTCGGGACTCGGCGAGTCTGCCTGCCAGGAAGAAACCCTAAATCCCCGGGTTGCTCACTATTTAAGCAATGTTATGTGCCCCAAACTCGCCTCCTTCACCCTCAGAGAGCTGTGAGAAAACCCTAATCCATCCCTTGATTATTTTAAGGGTTTTTGTGTGGATTTTGAAGGCTTGAAGAAGAAGAAGAAGAAGAAGAAGAAGAAAGGAACAAAGAGAAGAGGTGTAGAGCAAAGATCCAAGGGCAAAATCAGAGTTCATTGAGGTATTTCTCGGATTCCTTCTGTTTTATGCTTTAGACCTCCATTAGAACACTTCTAGGGCTAGTTTGATGTATTTTCCAAACCTTATAGTTGTATGGATGCCTTAATAGGTCGAGATATCCCTAGATCTGTTCATTTAGGAGTTGTAGAGCCCAGATCTATTGCCTTTTTGAAGATGCTTTGCATAAGAACCCTAGATCTAGCCTTTATTATGCTTTTTGAGCCTTATTATCTTCTTGGTCGCTTATGGGCACGTAAAGATAGAATCTTTACATGCTAATCGAACTAAGGAAGCCCAGATCTATAAGTTTTAGACGCTGGATTCAAGCAGAATCGAGTTTAGAGTAGCTGCATGAATGTGACTCGGCGAGTCGAAAGAACGAATCGGCGAGTCAAGTCGTGAGTCTCGTTTTTCCCCTTTTGAGTGATGTCGAGTGGGAGCCTGTGAGTAGTAGAGTGGACTCAGTGAGTTGGAGGGCAGACTCAGTAATGGAGGGACTCGACAAGTTGTTCATACAACTCGGCGAGTCCAAGGCAATCGTCTTAGCTCAAGAACAACTCGTCGAGTTGTTCATATGACTCGGCGAGTCGGATGCAGATTGTTTGAGTTCTTGGATCGAGAGGGTACTCGTTGAGTCGATGCCATACTCGACGAGTAGCCACGAGTAGGGCTGAGAAGTGAGATTAGAGACTCGGCGAGTTGGCGGCCCAACTCGGCGAGTCAGGTCAACTGTGGGTTGACTTTGACCAAGGGTGAAAGAGTCATTTTACCCCAGTGCAGTGATTAACATTTGATTGAGTGCGTTTATGGATTTGTAGCCGGGGAGATACTGGAGCAGCAGCAGTTAGCTTCCAGAGCCATTCACACAGCAGCCAGTTCACGAGGTGAGTTTCCTTCCAGTAGGAACGGGTCTACGGCCACAATGCCGGCCCGTTTAGTTAGCAGTAGTCCCGAACTTTAGTCCGATGCAGTAGTTAGAGTGCTTGATGTCTTTGTGATTCAAGCATGTTTGTGTTATGTGTTCCGGACTCTGTTCCGATGCAGTATGCAGTATATGTGTTTATATTAGTTGATATGTGTTATGCTATGCCATGATCAGCCAGTTCCGGACTTCGGTCTGATGCAGTCAGTTCCGGATTTTGGTCCGATGCAGTTAGTTCCGGACTTCGGTCCGATGCAGCTAGTTCCGGACTTCGGTCCGATGCAGTGGGCAAGGTCCAGTATGTGCTTTATATGTATTGTATGGTATGTGGTAGTTTGGGGGAGCTCACTAAGCTTCGTGCTTACAGTTTCAGTTTTGGTTTCAGGTACTTCCGCAAGCAAAGGGAAGAGCTCGGGATGATGGCATCGCACACACCACAGCTTCAGTTTTTGTCCTGGGAGTTGATTCCGTTAGTTGATATGTTTGGATACAGTTGTGATACAGTTTTCTTTCTCTCAGTATTTTATCATAGTTTTTGAAACACGCAACGTATGATTTTGTTATGTGATACTTGGTTTCATGTTTTTGATATGATAAAAATTGAAATTTTTGGGTCGTATTTTTGGGTTGTTTCATGATTGAACCGAATTCTACAACTCAAAGCTATGTGTCCTAGTATCCCACATACTTGGCAGCATGGCCCCCCACCACCGAATATGCCACGTCCTCGCCCTCAATATCCACCATTTAGATAATTGTTTCGATAATTGTTGCTACTGGATCCATTTTTGTTCTGGTTTTTACAAAAATTATTGTTGTTGGAGGCATTGTTGGTAGGTTTTTATTTTGTAGCAGTGTTAGCAGAGGACGAAAAAACAATAGGACCATTCATTGTAGTCGACTAGGCTTCATGTGTAATGAGATATGAGTAGAATTCTGATAGCTTTACCTCTTGATTGTTGCTTACGACCGTGATGGCGGTGAAAAGGTCTCCATGACCTGGCCCTAAACCAGCTAGAATATAGCCAATAACTTCCTTATCAGTCATGGGATGGCCAATATTGGCCATGGTATCTGCCAATCCTGTCATTTTCTGATAGTACTCTGCAACACTCATATCACCCTTTTTTGTGTTAGCCAGTTGGGTTCAAACATGAATAGAATTACCTCTATGTTGCGCTGAAAACATAGTATGAAGTGAGGTCCACAATTTCTTCGAAGTGTCTGTACACCTGGTGAGTTGGGACAAAACATCTTTCAGTCATGGAAGATAATAATCCTCCTATGATAGCTTGATCTTTAGTGATCCATGAATCGTGTGCATGTTTATCTTTAGTTTTCGTTGCTTCTCCTGTACCGACAGTGATTTTGGCCGTTGGAATCTCCATGGTTCTATCAAGGCAACCAAATAATTTCACGCCCTCCAGAATCGGGACAACTTGTGCTTTCCAAAGCAGGAAATTGGTTCTGATAAGTTTATAGGTTACAGCCGTGGCAATTTTAGAAGAATTAATGAAATTGGCTGCAGAGGAGGAAGCCATGTCGATAATTGATCTAAGAGAAGATCAAGGAAGATTCGGATGAAAGAAAAGAAGAGAAATTTCAGAAACCCTAGGGTTAAAGGCTTTGATACCAAGATGAAAACAGTAATATTTGGGATGCTGTAACACCGAAATTTTCAAAACAAAATTTTCATTTAAAATAGTTTATCTCTTTAACACTTTTCATAAAAATATCCTTTTTTTTAATTACAATACATGACTCTTTTGTTCAATCAATTAATAAACCAGGATCCTCAAAACAAACGCTTCCTCTGGTGTGTACAATCGAGCCGGTGCCGTCCCGTGATCCTGAGAAAACTTGAACCATATAACACAAAACACTGTAAGCACGAAGCTTAGTGAGTTCCCCAAAATACCACTCTAACACATATTAGCCACTTAAGGCTATAACTCTGTTGACCCTCTGGTCAGTGTGTCTCAGTGGGACCCTCCAGTCCCAACTCTCTGTGGACCTTCCGGTCCTAACTCTATGGACCCAAAGGTCCTAACTCTGATAACTCTAAATCATGCATATCACATATCACAATAAATCTCATAAAATAAATAGCATACAAATACACTGGCACATAACTCTAAACCTAACTATGTGGACCCTCTGGTCCTAGCTCTGTGGACCTTCCGGTCCTAACTATGATATACACACAACATAAATCACATAGAAATAATGCAGTGCCACACATCGCATAGATAGCATACAATAACTCTGTTACCACTCTAGGTAAAGTATAGTGAGAAGACTCACCTGGCAAGCAGAAAGCAAATATCCTCACACTTAAATCTCGAACACACCACCGCCTAACACATAAGACAAATATCTCTAATTAACACTCGAAGTCTCAACTCTAATTAAACCGGTGATTACTCTTTTCCTCTCTAATCAGTTAGTGGGTAAAAGACCATTTTACCCCTCCATGGCCTCTATTTCCTATGTTGACCAAACCCTAAAGTCAACAAAAGTCAACTCAAGCCAACGATCAACTCTGACCAGACTCGGCGAGTACACAGGGGTGACTCGGCGAGTCCATGCGTGTCTTCTGACTCCTCCAAGGCCTCACTTGAGTCGTCGAGTGAACCTTCCACTCGACGGGTTTCCACTGGATTCGAATCGCGGGGCAACCCGACTCGACTCGTCGAGTCCAAATATGAACTCGGCGAGTTGCTTTCATGATCAAACTCAAACGACCTTCTGAGGTCAGATCTGTTCCTCTAATCCATAGATCCGACCTTCCCAATCTCAATAAACACGTAAAGGTTCAAACTTTACGTTCATGCAACTCACATATAGCCATAAATGGAGAAATGACCCTTAAAATGATAACCTTAGCTTCAAACTCATAAAGGACTGCATAAAGCTGGGAAATAGGGACTCTCTGGACCTCTCAAGGTCCATATCTGAAGATATATACACAAGGGGGCAAAACATACTCTAGATCTCTTACCAAAAGAAGAGAAGAAACCCTATATTCATGAAATCTATCACCCAAACGAAGATGAACATGAATCCTTACCTCTCACAACAGCTCTGAATGAAATGATAGAAGATTTGAGTCCCACAAGACATCCTAGCTCGAAATCCATCCTTCCCTTTGCTAAGACACACCAAAAGATGATGAATTAGCCCTCCTCTTGCTCCATATGCTTTCTCTCTGCTCTCTAGGGTTTCTCAGGGCGTAATAGCCGCAAATGAAGGCCATAAGGACCTTTAAATAGGTCCCAAACCCGATAGATTAGGGTTTCTCTGCCCAGCACCTACTCGGCGAGTCCCTCCTCTGACTCGTCGAGTCCACTCATTAAATCCGCGTAAGAAGCCCGACTCGACTCAGCGAGTTGGATCCTCAACTCGTCGAGTCTCTCCTTTAACCAAAAGATTAAACTACACAATAATAACCCTGAAAATCTGGATGTTACAATTCTCCCCCACTTGAATTAGATTTCGCCCTCGAAATCATTCCTTAACCACACATAGATTTAATCATTAACCCGAAAGGCACTACCGAAATGATCTTCATACCACACTGATATCTTTCTCTATGGACATCTGAAACCACATAGAACCCCCAAAAACAGAGTTTAAACCAACTCTTTCGCCGCTAAAAATACCCCTTCCCAATAACCGGAAACTCTAGTGGCGTGATCCGCTGCCAGACCGCCTACTTGAGCGATCACCATGATTTTCGCTCCTCGAATATCAACCCAGTTTCCTCACTGGCTCTCTGATTCCCATAAGACCACATCCAACAACCGGCTATCTCTCCTCCAAACCGATCATGCTAAATCATATGAATCACGCCCCACGAATAAAAGGGTTCACACTCCACCGGGGCACATCTACTAGACTGCTATCAGAAACCCTCCGAACAAAGAATCCCCAATACTCTGTCCTTAGACACAAAAGCATAACCATGCTCGCTCTGAAGTGTCCTCAAACATCCCATTCATAAGCCTCAGCTCCAAATTCCATATCTCTTTTAACACCACACGAGGTCTGACCGTCATCTATCCGCATAACTCTTCTGACGGCTTTGGGCCGTCAGCAACCTCTGTCTGACCTGCTGAATCTGCTCGGTTGTCTGAAGCACTATCTATGTACTACCCATCACACGTTGCCCTACCTCTCCCCAGCAAATGGGATTCTGACACCTCCTCCCATACAACAGCTCAAAGGGTGGCATACCAATGCTGGAATGATGGATGTTGTTATAGGAACTCAGCCCAGGGTAAGTACGTGTCCCAATTCCTCATGGAATTTCTTCCAGAATCTGGAAGTGAAACATACATCTCGATCTGAGACAATCGAGATTGATGTGTGTAAAATGCACTGGTTTTATTCCCACTTTTAATTGATAAATTTAGCACACAAAGGCAGTGAACCTGTCTTTTAGTGGTATAGTTGGATAAGTAGGGTGTCGAACTCAGGGAACGGAAATTAAACTAATAACTAATTTAACTAAGCAAGTAATAAAATTAAAAGAGTTTTTCTCTAGTTTTACAAGACTAGAAACTTAAACACACCACTTAAGCACTTAATTAACTAAACAACTAAGACAAGTAACAAATTCACCAAATTTGATAAAGGATTTCTGTTTAGGTCCAACCAATTCACTCCTATGGTTATTTATATGATAGATCAATTATTATTGGTTACCAACTATAGTGGTTAGGTTCATGTTCATTACTACTAACCCTTAGACAATTAATCAATTCAAGCAGTGGCCAATTGTTTAAACTAATTAATTCCCTAGTTTAATTATTTGGATTAAATAAGATTTGTAATTAATCAAGTTGGTGTTTCAATTAACCCCTTGTTTGTTGGTTTCTCAAACAAGCTCACAAATTAATTTACCCATTCTCTTATTAATCCTAGTTTCATATTCATTATTCCTAGGCATATGATAAAGTGTTCACATAAACATATGAGGTTAACAACTAAGAGATGTTCATGCAGCTTAATTGTCTTCCAATTAACAGAAAATAGTTGTGGTTAATGCATAAGGTTCTTTAACAAACTTAATTTAATAAGATCACCAATAAAAAATCAATCAAAAAGTAATAATTAAACCATAGGAGTTACTTGGTCTTCCCAAACAGAAACAAACGAATTTAGTTCATAGTCATAGTAAAAACAAACTCAAAAACAAATTCAACTAGGCTAGACATGCTTAAATTCTAAGATTAAGTGGAATGTATAACCTAAATTGCCTTGATTCTTCAAAGGATCGAAGGTTAGGGTTCCTCAGCTCTCCAAAGGGTTCTTCAATCGTAGGTGTAGCTCCCAAAAGCCATAAAAGTATCCCCCATTCGGATAAAGGTTCGATATTTATAATTATCACAAAACAGGGGCTACTCGGCGAGTAGATCACCCAACTCGCCGAGTAGATGCGTAAAATCCTCGTCTTGCCAGGAGTCTTGACTTATCTTCGGGAATATTCTTGGGTACTCTCCGAGTAGCCTCGCGGACTCGCCGAGTTAGTGTGTTTTTCCTTCTTTCTTCCTTCTTTGGTCTCTAATTGCTTCTCTTTGCTCCTTTTTACTTCCAAGCATGTCTTTTGGACTGAAAACATAAGTTAATCATCATTAAGTACCTTTTGTCCACATTATGCACATAATTAGCTAAAAATGAATAAAAATGTATGTTAAACATATGACTAATTATGCAAATATCAAAATACCCCACACTTGACTTTTGCTTGCCCCTAAGCAAAACTGAATTTTAACATATTAGAACCACATATAACAACTCCAATCTAACCCAACCATTATGCCAAGACCGCAACGCATGCATTTGTGTCTAAAATTTCCCTAAATACCCCCATACTCTAAATACTCACAATCCTCATAAACATTCGCCAACTCATCCCGAACAATGCTCATTTTATGCATCCCTCCGAATCCATCCGCATAAAACCTCCTATCCTCAAGGTATTTTTGGTTGAGCAACCCAAGCATACATAATTTAGAATTACAATTTATGATACCACACTGGAGCTCTTTGGAATTCTTCACTTCTTTGGCATTTGATCTTTGTTTTCTTTGAATTCACCACCTTGTTGTTTGATTTTTGGTATCTTCAACTTTTTGAATTTCTTGGAATTTTGATTTTTTGTTCTTCACTTTAGTTGCTCCAAAATTCTTACAACTTTTCTTGCAATTCTCTCTTTTTTTTACATGTACCTCACTTTTTTTCACTCAAAACCCTACATGCTTAAGCAGGGGCGCTCAACTTCAACCTTTATTGGCTAACGATAATAATTTTCCTGGATACATTTCTGGTACACGATGCTAAACATATTGCATCCTTCGGGCTGAGCGAGGTCGTGTTTTTGTCCTATGATTTCACTAGAATAAAGGGGGCCACAAATACATTATAACGTATATAAGATGAACTAAACATTTGGGTTTTCATGCAATCATCAACACAATTCTAACATGGAATCCTAATTACTTTTTACCAACATTTTCTAAATTAATTCCTAAGTCACATTTTTGGTATGCAAAATTTTTTAAATTAGACCTAAATTAGGATATTAAGATTCTAAATTTACTAGAAGTTAACCACCCCCCTACCCCACACTTATTTTATGCAATGCCCTCATTGCATATTATGCATGAAAAATAAAAACATGAAATATAGAGAGAATTGGAACAAACTCCCCTGGGATAGCAGTCACTAGGTTGATATCCCTTCTTTTTGGCTCCATCTTCAATTGACTTTAGACATGAGAACAACTCATCCATGTCTTGGGTGTCAAAATCTCGTGTGGTAGACATGAAAATAACTCAAAAATGTAGGACAAAGCTCCTAGAAACCTCCGGTAATGACTCTTCACGAAAAATGAACAAGTACTGCAATGAATGTGACAAAAACAGCTCCAGAATACGAAAAATGTTGATGAACTCGGCGAGTAGTATCGTGTACTTGGCAAGTTTGTTGCCAAATTGTAGTTATATCGCATAATTACCCATGTACTCTCCGAGTAGGATATGTGCACTCGGCGAGTAGGCACTGAGTTGAGAAAAGGTTGTCCAACTCATTTTCTTCTCGATTAAGGTTCTGAATTGGGATAATTCAGTGACACTTCCTCTAATTACTTCAGTAGCAAAACTATCTATCACTCCCAACTCTAACGGACTCAACCTTAAGGACAAAATTTCTCACTCTTATTTGAACATTCTTCACTTGAACCTTGACCCCTAAAACTTCTATATGCATCCTAACCTTCAACCCTGAAAAATATGCAACCAAAAGTGAAAGCAACAAAATAAAATGTCCTAAAAAGAAACAAAATCATCCAAGTTTAACATTTGTCCACATCAAACACCATGAAAATAAATAAAAACACAAAACAAAATCTCTTCATTCTTCCTCATCCATGTTGGTTCCTCCAGCGCCACTTCCTCCTCCTTCATTGCCTCTTCTTATCCTTTCCTCCCAATCCATAATGTAGGGATAACCGGGTCTGGGTCTCGGGGCGATATTCATTTGTTGGAAGAGATATTCTAATGATTGATTATTATAATTGACCCCTCTTCCAATATCATCCAAGTATCACCGGTACTCAACTTGGTTCCACCCATCGTTCTCTTCCTCCACCGGAATAACCGGTGGGTCTTCTCGTACCCTCTCACTCTGTTGCCTCACCCTTCGTCCCGACTCCTCGGGGATAACCGGCTCATCCGCAGGTGGAATAGAATAAGAATCTCCAAACTTCTCCACAATCCTTGCCCTCCTATATAGTGTGGTGTTGAATGGAGGGGGAGAAATGACCGTCAACGCCCTTGCCTCTTGCAAATCCAAGATCCCAAATGATCTTGCAAGCCTTGTCACGAACATTCCTCCATTGATTTTGGAGGTCACCTTCTCTTTAACAGCCCCCTCCACAAGATATTTGGCTATGTAATAAGGGAGGTTGCAAAAGACATCGGGAGTGATAATGCTCCAAAGATAGAAGATGTCAAGGGTTGGGACCTTGTCATCATCCTTTCGCATGTTAATCGTTCTGGCGACGAAGCGATGAATGAGACGGTGGATCGGTGAACGGATGTGGCCCTCTTGCGCGGAAGATGGGATGTACACCCGGTTGGCAATAGTACTCCACCAGGTGGAAGCAACCATTGCTTCAGGAAGATCTTTGTGGCAATTCTCCAAGAAAGCTTCAAAGTCTTCATTTAACATGGTACTTTGATCATAGATACCAAGCCTCCATGAAAACTCAGCCATGTTGCATTGTCGCAGCTCCCCACCAAGAGAAAAAGAAATTACATTGGGATTATAGTAGTCACTACCACCCCGGAATGAGATGGTAGCGAAGAATTCCCAACATAATTCAGCAAAGACCGGTTCTTGGATTTTGAACAATTGTAACCAACCATCACATATGATGGTAGAATCCCCCATATTGCATTCCTTCACCAAATATGGTGTCAATTCCTCCTCCAGCCCAACCTTCCCCGGCCAATCCCAATCTACTACATTAGGTAAGTGGATCTCTTTCTGCTTCAAAGCTTCTAATTTGTTTTTGGCACGGACTTGAGATGATTTAGAGGTGATTTGGCGAAAAAAGAGCCACAGGATGTCTCCTTGGCCTCCCCCTCTTGAAGTTTGACCTCTTCTAGACATGGTTCTTGCAAAATAACATTAAGAAAGCACAAACAAACAACACCCAACAATTAAAATCGAACAAAACAGATATGTATAGCATCTTACTCGCCGAGTTCATGAACTACTCGACGAGTAGGATGAACATCGGGACCAGATTGATGTCGTACATATATGGGTCATCCAAAACACCCAATTTTGCATAGGGGTTTGCTATACTAAGTCCAATAAACACTAATCCAAAAGAAATTTTGCCTAAAACCTCCTAATTCATAGTGAAATCAAAACCCTAGAAATCGAGGAAACCCCCAAATCCGAATTTAGACGAAATAAAGGCTAAGAAGTGATAAAGCTTTAACCTTTGACAAGAATTGAGTGTAGAAATCGTACCTTTACTCTTGAAAGTTGAAGATTCAGCAAAAATTAAAGAAATGGCTTGAGAGTAGCTGTGCACGACGAGTGTGTGGGTATAATGAATGAAAACCCTTATTTACAGATTATAAACTGTCTGTGTAAGTTGTCTACTCGCCGAGTACAAACGTGCTACTCGCCGAGTAGATCGGCGTATTCACGATTTCCTAGGGATTCGGACAAGTACTCGCTGAGTACATTCGATCTACTTGGTGAGTAAAGCTTGCAGTTTGAACAAAAATTGAATATTTTTCTTATTTTTAAAACACCACCCCACACTCTAAGCATTGCCTGCCCTCAAGCAATCATTTAGAACATATTTTCAGAAGAAGAATGAAAATAAAACAGATCCTAAGAAATTTAAAAAGAAAATAAAGGAAAAAGAAATGCAAACTCTAAACTCGGGTTGCCTCCCGGAAGAGCTTCTTTTTAAGGAGTCATTAGCTGGACTCCTCCCATTCTACGTTGCTGCAATTCCTTCCAGCAACAACCCTTCTTCCATGTCTTCATTCCTTGGGACTCCTTCTTCATATCTTTTGAACCTATGTCCATTGACCTTGAAAGGGGTACCATCTTTTGATAATAACTCTATAGCACCATGTGGAAACACCTTCTTCACTAGAAAAGGTCCATCCCATCTTGACTTGAGTTTGCCCGAGAAGAGTTTTAGCCTTGAATTAAAGAGCAACACCTTTTGCCCTTCATGAAACTCTTTATTTCCCTTGATCCTCTTGTCATGCCAACTCTTGGTTTTCTCTTTATAAATTAGAGAGCTCGTGTAGGCATCATTTATAAGTTCCTCAAGAGCATTCATTTGTATTAACCGGTTGTTCTTGAGTTCCGCCATGTTGAAGTTGCACAATTTTAAAGCCCAAAAAGCTTTATGCTCGATCTCCCCCGGTAAATGGCATTGCTTTCCATAAACTAGCCTATATGGTATAGTACCAATATGCATTTTGAAAGTTGTTCGGAAGGCCTAAAGTGCATCATCTAGCTTATCCAACCATTCTTTCTGATTGCTCCCCACCAATCTCTCCAAGATTCTCTTCAAGGCTCTATTTGTCACTTCGGTTTGTCCACTAGTTTGTGGATGGTAGGATGTAGAAAATTTATGGGTTAACCCATATTTCCTTTGCACCTTATCTAGTTGATCATTGGCAAAATGGGTGCCTCGGTCACTAATAAGAGCTTTTGGAACTCCAAATCTTGAAAATAGCTTCTTCAAAAATCGCACCACCACCCGACCATCATTAGTTGGCAAAGCTTGTGCCTCCGCCCACTTGGATACATAATCCACCGCCACCAATATGTATTTGTTGCCTTTGGACATAGGAAATGGTCCCATGAAATCGATCCCTCACACATCAAATACTTCGCACACTTGCATACTATGTTGTGGCATTTCATTTCGGGATGAAATGTTTCCCGCTCTTTGGCATGCATCACATTCTTTGACAAATTGGGTTGCATCTTTAAAAATTGTGGGCCAGTAAAACCCAATGTCAAAGATCTTCTTAGCAGTGTAATGTGCTCCATGATGTTCACCCGTGGGCCCGCTATGACAATGCTCCAAAATTTGTCGGCTTTCCTTCCCGAACACACATCTTCGTATGATTCCATCCGCACAACTTCGGAAAAGGTATGGCTCATCCCAAAAGTAATACTTTATTTCAGAAAAGAATTTCTTCTTTTGTTGGCTGGTAAGATCTTTTGGGATGTATTTGCTAGCTAAATAATTAGCTATGTCTGCGAACCATGGCTCTTCTCCCACGGTCACCATAATGTACTCGTCCGGGAAGTCATCTCCAACTCTATCTTCTTGCTGTTGGATTAGTGTCTAAGTTCATAATAATTTTGGTATTGACTTGACCCGATGGTGCATGGTCCTTTTGGGTTGCCTTCACCAAAGCAACTTGATAGGATGAATTATGGAGAGAAAGGATTAAATATGATTTATTAATATATTATGGGAATAATATATTAAAGGAGAAATCATATTGTTTAATTAATATTAGTCAAGAATTAATTGGTAATTAGTTTTGCGGCTAAAAGACATTAGTTAAACTTAAGGGACTAGAACTATCAATTGTATGATAGTTGAATATTGAGCTAATGGACTCCATATTAAAGGAGTGGACGAATTCTATGGGGAAACCCATTAGAAATCGTCCTAGGCCTTTAAGGAAGGAGTCCATGGGTTGCTTAGGGCTTAAGCATCCAAATTAGGGTTTCCTTGTTAGATAACCCTAATAGCCTATCTATTTAAAGGACCCTTATGGCTCAAAAACGTAGTGAAGTTGTTGATTAGGGTTTCCACACGTTTTGGGCAGCCTCCTTCTCTTCTCTTATTCATCCTCTTGCTCTTGGTATTTGTGAACCATTAGAGGAGTGACATTTGTGACTCTAAGCTTTCTAAAGTCATTACAAGGAGGATTTGAGATTGTTATTGCTACATAACAATCAAGGCATGATCTAAACCCTAATTCATATGTTATATTGATTATCATATACTAGATCTAGGGTTTATAGTCTTGGATGAATTGCATGTACAATAGAGAAACCTAGATCCAAGCATTAGGGTTTGTATGAGCACATAGGATGTTCTTTTGACTAAAACCCATCACTTGCAATTTCGGGTTTTCAAGCCTTGACAAGTGGTCGGCCGCTACATTCTCCATTCCCTTTTTGTCGTGTATCTCTATGTCAAACTCTTGAAGAAGTAGAACCCATCGTATCAATCTTGGCTTGGCATCCTGCTTGGCAAACAAATACTTGATAGCAGAGTGGTCAGTAAAAACAATTGTTTTAGATAAAACTAAATAAGGGCGGAATTTATCAAAAGCGTACACCACAACTAATAATTCTTTTTCAATGGTGGTGTAATTCTCTTGGGCCTAATTCAAGGTTTTACTAGCATAATAAATGGGTCGAAAGTGCTTATCAACCCTTTGACCAAGGACAACTCCTAATGCAAATTCACTAGCATCACACGTTATTTCAAATGGTAAATCCCAATTTGCAGCAATAATGATCGGGGCATTAGTCAATTTTTCCTTTAAGAATTCAAATGCCTCTAAACACTCTTTAGTAAAATTAAATGGTGCATCCTTTAAAAGCAATTGTGTTAGAGGTCTAGTTATTTTAGAAAAATCTTTTATAAAACGCCGGTAAAAACCCGCGTGTCCTAGAAAACTTCTAATGCCCTTCACATTAGTTGGTGGGGGTAATTTGGCAATGGTGTCAATCTTTGCCCGATCCACTTCAATTCCCAATTTGGAAACCTTGTGGCCTAAAACTATACCCTCCTTGACCATAAAGTGACATTTCTCCTAATTAAGGACTAAGTCAGTTTTTTCACACCTAGCAAGCATTAAGTCAAGATTTGTGAGACAATCATGGAAGGAAGATCCAAAAACAGAAAAATCGACCATAAAGACTTCCATGAATTTTTCCACCATATCGTGGAATATGGATGTCATGCACCTTTGAAATGTCGCAAGTGCATTGCATAACCCAAAGGGCATGCGTCGATAAGCAAAAGTCCCACTTAGGCAAGTAAATGTGGTCTTTTCTTAGTCCATTGGGTCTATGGGTATTTGGAAATAACCCGAAAATCCGTCTAGAAAGCAATAATAACTATGTCCCGATAATCTTTCTAACATTTGATCAATAAAAGGTAAAGGGAAATGGTCTTTACGAGTGGCATCGTTTAGCTTTCGATAATCGATGCACACTCTCCAACCAGTTACCATTCGTGTCGGAATAAGCTCATTCTTTTCGTTGGTTATGACCGTCATCCCCCCTTTCTTGGGCACCACTTGGACCGGACTCACCCACGGACTGTCGGAAATGGAATATATAATCCCCACATCTAAAAGCTTGACCACTTCCTTCTTGACCACTTCTTGCATATTTGGGTTTAATCTTCTTTGGTGCTGCACAACCGACTTTGCTCCTTCCTCTAGATTAATCTTGTGAGAACAATAAGAGGGGTTGATTCCCTTGATGTCAGTAATGCTCCATGCTATGGCCCGCTTTTGCTTCTTTAAAACTTGAACTAGTTCTTCCTTTTCAGATTCGGAAAGGTCAGAGGCTATGATAACTGGATTTTGATGGCCATCTTCAAGGAAAGCATACTCCAAATGTTCTGGTAACGTTTTGAGCTCGGTTTTTGGGTTCTGCAGGTTGTACTCGCCAAGTGCAGGTAAGGGACTTGGCGAGTTAGCAGCTGAATTCACGAATTCCATTTTATCTTCGCATGGACTCGATGAGTAGATCGGCCCTACTCGGCGAGTTGATCTGTCAGATTGTTTCATCAATTCTTCAAACTCAGTTTCTTCCAGCAGCCTCTCGATCTCCATTAAGTCTTTTTCAGCATCAAATTCTTCATCAAAAATTGTGGACTTGTTGGGATCTTCACTTTCGCATTCCTCCATTAATTCATCAAGCATGTCAATTGAGAACGCCATGTCATCACTATTCCTTGCATACTTCATAGCTTGATCAACCCCAAAAGTGACTGAATATACCCGTAAAGTAAGCTTCGAGTCTCTCATGTCTAATATAGCACTTGCAGTGTTAAGGAAGGGTCTTCCAAGGATGATCGGGACTTGAGGATCTGCCTCCATGTCTAGAATTATGAAATCTGCGGGAAATACAAACTTGTCCACCTTGACCAATAAGTCTTCACATATGCCTTTTGGAAAGGTGACTGTCTTGTTTGCTAAGTGAATCGCCATACCAATTGGCCTTGGTTCCGGAAGATCCAGCTTCTTGAAGAATGAATATGGCATGAGGTTCACACTTGCTCCCGAATCGGCCAAAGCACGAATGTTAGCCAAGTTACCAAATTGGCTAGGCAAAGTCAAGCTCCCCGGGTCACCCTTCTTCTTTGGTAGCTTATTAAGCATGGCAGCTGAGCAGTTCTCATTAAGAACTACCTTTTTCACTTCCTCCATCTTCCTTCTATTCGTGAGAAGTTCCTTAAGAAATTTTGCATATTTTAGCATTTGTGCGACAGCTTCGATGAAAAGTATGTTGATTTGAAGAGCTTTGATATAATCAAGAAACTTTTGGTACTCCTCTTCCTGCCTTTCTCTCTTAGCTCGAGCTGGATATGGCAATGGAGGCTGAAAGGGCTTTTCAGGAATTTGATCTTTCAGGTTTTGCAGTGGACTCGTGGAGTCCATATTCTGGACTCGGCGAGTAGGCTCTGTTCCATGAAGATTTTGATTTTGGTCTTGAGTTTCTGCATCCTCCTTCTGCAATTCTTTGGGTGCTTCATTCTGAATAGGGGCCAGAGGAGTGATTATCTCCCCACTTCTTGTTGTGACTATGTTTATGTGCGCGCCTTGTGGGTTATTTTCGGTTTTACTAGGAAGTTCGCCCGGTGATCTTTGGTTGATTTCTTGAGCAAGTTGCCCTAGCTGCGTTTCTATGTTGTGGATAGATGCTTGCTGGTTTTTAAGCATGGTTCTTGTTTCTTGAATTGCAGCATCATGATCACTATGTCTCTTTTCTGAAGCAACTACAAATTTGGTAAGCATTTCTTCCAAACTTGGTTTTCTTTCTTGTGCCGGCTCCTCCTTTTGGTAAAACCTCTTCCTTTCTGCATGTACTTCTCTTCTTTAGCCTTCTTGTACTCTTCATAAGGTAGCCACTCTTTCTTTGGTTTTCGCCAATCTTCATCATACCGGTCCCCACTTGAGTAACATACTTTCACCTTCTTGTTGCCATTTTCATCCAAATCGCAGTCTCTAGTAAGATGAGGCCCATTGCAGTTTTCACACGCCACCCGTATAACATGTATCGTTTGGTCCATTTTTTCCATACTCTTATCCATGTTTTTCAACATGTCCATCCCTGCTGATAAGTCTTCTGAAGCTGCATAGGCGGACCCCCTTGTTACATCATTTCTTGGATTATGGTATTCTCTAGAATGCTTAGAGAATTCTTCAATTAGCTGCTTTATCACTGGAGCTGCCTTCTTCGTAAGTGGGCCTTGCGATTCAAGTAACTGCCTTGTTGTAACATTTACTCCATCATAAAAGATGGAGACTTCTTGCTGACTATTGAGGTCGTGATGTGGGCAATTCCTTAACAAGCTCTTGTACCTCTCCCAAGCTTCATATAGTGACTCTCCAGCTTGTTGTTCAAAGTTGGCTATGGCTTTCTTAAGCTTAGATATCTTGGATGGTGAGCATAATTGATCAATGAACTCTTCTTTTAGCTGGGCCCATGTAGTGATGGATCCGGGGGGTAGTGACTTGAGCCAATCCTTTGCAGCACCCTTCAAAGTAACCGGAAGCATACGAAGCAGCTGAGTTTCCCGAGGCACGTTGGGAACATTGAAATAATCAGCTACATCGTTAACTTCATCCAAGTTCTTGTAGGCGTCTTCGTGATCTTTACCAGTAAAAGGGATCTCTTTAAGTAAAGATAGGATATGACCCTTTAGCTCAAAAGTAGCAGTTGCGCGAATTGCGGGTTGCACAAGTCCCGGGCCAATGTTATCGCGCATCCTCTTCTTCCATTCCCCTATGGGGACTTCATCGATATTAGCCATAGTGATAGCTAAATCATCCTCAAAATCGGATTCGTGCTCATATGTAGGTTCTTCTTCTTCCTCGGTCTCGTACTCAGTGTCTTCTTTAATCGGGTCTTCGATTGTTAAAGAGGCGCTGGATGCTCCTGATTTGCTGCTCCTCTTCTTGCTGAAAATGGACTTGAGGTTCTTTAGTGGCGAATTCTTTGAAGAAACGGATTCTCCAATGGCCTTTCCTTTGTTCCTCCTTAGTGCGGATTTCGGGTCTTCGAGAGGAAGGACCAGAGGTGTATCAGATCCTCGGGTCATGAAACAACTACAAACAAACAAGAAAAACGTGTAAAAAGAACAAAAAATGAAATAGTATGAAAACGAAAAATAGTTTGGCAAACAGCAGGCAACTCGCCGAGTAGGTGCGATTGCACTCAGCGAGTAGACTGTTTACAACTAAAAAAAATAAAACTAATTAAAAGACTTCTAAAAAGAACTAATAATTTCTAAAACCTAACCTACTTACTGTATTACTAAAAAATAACTTTGTGCAAGAAAAACTCACACAAAGGATCGATAAAATTAGGAATTAGACTTAATTTTGGAACCGTTCCCCAGCAACGACGCCAAAAACTTGATGTGTGTAAAATGCACTGGTTTTATTCCTACTTTTAATTGATAAATTTAGCACACAAAGGCAGTGAACCTGTCTTTTAGTGGTATAGTTGGATAAGTAGGGTGTCGAACTCAAGGAACGGAAATTAAACTAATAACTAATTTTAACTAAGCAAGTAATAAAATTAAAAGGGTTTTTCTCTAGTTTTACAAGACTAGATGTAACACCCAAAGTCGGAAAGGCCAAGAAAGGAAAGGAAACCCTAAGTTTAAGGTACGAATCGACGAGTCCAAGGAGGAACTTGGCGAGTCCGAGCGGGATCCGGGTTGAGGAGTAAGTGACCGACTCAGCGAGTCGGCCAAGGAGACTCGGCGAGTCTAGTCTGTACGAGGAAAAACCTAAATTCGGGACTTGGAGCCTATTTAAACGTCTCATTCTCTCCCCTAGGGTTCCTTTACTGCCTCTCTAACCCAGAATACGAACCCTAAGTCTCCACTGATGAGCATTCAAGCTTCCAAGCCATTTTTGGGTGGTTTAAAGGAAGAAGAAAGAGGGGAATCATTGAAGTTTCAAGGATTGGCCTTAGATCCGGAGTTTGTGGAATCTTTCTGAGTTATTAAAGGTATTAAGTCATTTCCTTCCTTTAGACCTTCTATGCTTGTGAGATTTGAGGCTTTTTAAGCCATGGTTAGTCATCCATTTGAGTTAGAAGTTGGGTATGGAGTTGCTACTTCAGATCTAAGCATATTTTGGTCTTGGGAAGCATAAAGTATCAGCCCTTGAGTTGATTTTAGAGCCTCTTTGCCTTAAACCCTAGTTTATGGTGTATTTAGCCTAGATCTCTTTCTCTACACGTAAAGTTTGCAACTTTACGTGAGGAATAGGCTTGGGAAGGATAGATCTATAGTTTGGAGTCCATGCATGACTCAAAATTCCTCTGCATGTATGTAGATCTGAATGGACTCGGCGAGTCCTTTGAGGGGACTCGGCGAGTAGCATGAAGGTTAGGAGGAACTCGACGAGTGGGATGAACAGCTCGTCGAGTCGGATGAAGTTGGGTAGGAACTCGGCGAGTTTGAAGAACAACTCGACGAGTCTGTTGAAGATTGCCTTGGACTCGACGAGTCTGTTCTTGGACTCGGTGAGTCAGGTCGCGAAACCCCAAACCCTTCAAGTTGAGACTCGAATCAGTGAGTCGAGTGGAGACTCGATGAGTTGGACAGGTCAGGACTCGGAAATCGGTAGACTCGGCGAGTCGAGTCGCAAATGGAAGGAATATGGGCTTATGAACTCGGCGAGTCGGTAGGAAGACTCGGCGAGTAGGGTTGGCCTGGGAGGTTGACTTTGACCAGGACTTTGACTTTGACCAGAGTGGACTTGGTTGACTGTCGGGGGTCAGTTAGACTAAGTGTTGTATTGATATTGGTAGCTCGGGGGAGCTAGTGGAGCAGGAGTTCAGAGAGTTACCGGTCAGCAGCTAGTGGGATCATCAGCAAGTTCATCCAGTGCAGGTGAGTTTCCCTTTGTGTGAATGGGTCTATGGCCACAATGCCGTCCCATGTAGTTCTGAGTAGAAGACCCGGGGGTTAGCCCTAGGCACAGTATGCTAGTATGATATTCAGGACGAGGTCCAATGATAGCTGGCGGGTGCCAAAGGAATGGTTTATGTGATTGTTTATACTTGTTGTCTGTGTGATACTTGTATGTGCCTGGTAGGGAGGTGAGGGTGGGCGAGGTTCTGTACCTCACCAAGAGCAGAGTGTGGATGGTGTTCCATATCTCGTTAGCAACAAACCAGGGGCGAGGCCCGAGTTAGGGAAAGAGTGAGAATGGGTTGGGCCTGTATCTCACTATCAGCAGGAGCATGGACGGGGTTCCATGACACATCACTAGCAGGATAAGGGCGAGGCCCAGGATAGGCGAGGCCTTCGGACAGGATCCGTTAGTATGTGTTTAGTTTATGTGTTGTGATATATTTATGTTCTATTATATGTTAGCGGGTGAGGCCCTATGACAGGCGAGGCCTAAGTGAAACAGATCTATATCCGAGTAGGGCTCGAAGCCAGGCGGGGTCGTTGTAGCGAGCGAGGCCCTAGGTAGGGGAGAGGCCCAGGTTAGCGGGCGTGGCCGAGTATGTGCAGTATGTGGTTATGCATGGTATGTGGTAGGGTGGGGAACTCACTAAGCTTCGTGCTTATGGTTTTCATTTTTGGTTTCAGGTACTTCCGGTAGCGGAGGGAAGAGCTCGGGGTGATCGCATGGCACACGCCATAAATTAGACAGCCTAGGAATGTTTTACTCTGATAACGAACATGTGTTTTGGAAACTATTACTCTGATTATGTTTTGAATCGATGATTTTGCTTTAAGTGATGTTTTATTAAAAGAAATTTTTAGTCTTGAATTTTGGGACGTTACACTAGAAACTTTAACACACCACTTAAGCACTTAATTAACTAAACAACTAAGACAAGTAACAAATTCACCAAATTTGATAAAGGGTTTCTGTTTAGGTCCAACCAATTCACTCCTATGGTTATTTATATGATAGATCAATTATTATTGGTTACCAACTATAGTGGTTATGTTCATGTTCATTACTACTAACCCTGAGACAGTTAATCAATTCCAGCAGTGGCCAATTGTTTAAACTAATTAATTCCCTAGTTCAATTATTTGGATTAAATAAGATTTGTAATTGGTTAATCAAGTTGGTGTTTCAATTAACCTCTTGTTTGTTGGTTTCTCAAACAAGCTAACACATTAATTTACCCATTCTCTTATTAATCCTAGTTTCATATTCATTATTCCTAGGCATATGATAAAGTGTTCACATAAACATATGAGGTTAACAACTAACATATGTTCATGCAGCTTAATTGTCTTCCAAATAACAGAAAATAGTTGTGGTTAATGCATAAGGTTCTTTAACAAACTTAATTTAATAAGATCACCACTAAACAATCAATCAAAAAGTAATAATTAAACCATAGGAGTTACTTGGTCTTCCCAAACAGAAACAAACGAATTTAGTTCATAGTCACAGTATAAACAAACTCAAAAACAAGTTCAACTAGGCTAGACATGCTTAAATTCTAAGATTAAGTGGAATGTATAACCTAAATTGCCTTGATTCTTCAAAGGATCGAAGGTTAGGGTTCCTAAACTCTCCAAAGGGTTCTTCAATCGTAGGTGCAGCTCCCAAAAGCCAGAAAAGTATCCCCAATTCAGATAAAGGTTCGATATTTATAATTATCACAAAACAGGGGCTACTCGGCGAGTAGATCACCCAACTCGCCGAGTAGATGCATAAAATCCTCGTCTTGCCAGGAGTCTTGACTTATCTTCGGGAATATTCTTGGGTACTCACCGAGTAGCCTCGCGGACTCGCCGAGTTAGTGTGTTTTTCCTTCTTTCTTCCTTTTGTGGTCTCTAATTTCTTCTCCTTGTTCCTTTTTACTTCCAAGCATGTCTTTTGGACTGAAAACATAATTTAAGCATCATTAAGTACCTTTTGTCCACATTATGCACATAATTAGCTAAAAATGAGTAAAAATGTATGTTAAACATATGACTAATTATGCAAATATTAGAGATCGGTACTCCGTGCTGCGATACCACCACCCTCACGTACAACTCTGCCAGGCTCCAAAAACTCAATACTAGGGCTACTCAAGCCTAAAACTCTTCCACATCATACACTGATCGGAGATCACTCCATCATCACACTCTCTTGCCGTCTAGTGAGTACTATGGCTCCCCGCAACATCACGATAGCCTCTAACTAGTGAGTACTACGGCTCCCCGTAGCACCACAACACCAACTGACTAGTGAGTACTACGTCTCCCCGTAGTACCACGACCCCCCCTCTCTGACTTGTGAGTACTATGGCTCCCCGTAGCATCACATCACCCTCTGACTAGTGAATACTACAACTCCCCGTAGCTTCACCCCATACTCTCATTATCATCACAACGCCACACTATGTCCACAGACTCATGCTCCGTAGACTATCATAGATAGCTACACATACTTGTCCCTCATATGCATCACAGACTCAGGCGACAACCGCTATAACAAAATACCTACCTCTGCGGAGATCCACTTTCTTAAATAATCCCTCTTGATGTCAATACCCGAAGTGCTCCCACTGGAACCGTAGATACATGATACACCACTAGTCGCCTCATACTCAAGATTCTAAATAACTCCGAAATCGGAACATTATACCCGGGTACCATGGAACACCATTACAGAACATCATGATGTCCTGCCTCAACCACTGATCTCCTACTCCCAGCACCATACAGATACAACGATACATTTCCTTTGACCCCATAAATAATTCTTCATTTTACCCAATGCGCAACTTCAGTGTATCCAAACACTCAATTGGAATACAAAGAAAGCGCTAACGCTTCAGAACACGCCGATGATCCTCCGAAACCCTTTCCCCTACTGCTCAAAATCCAAGCAAGAATACACATACCGACCCGGGAGTTGGCTGCTCGATAATCTTCTATCCACCCCAAAAAGGGCATAAACAATCCATACTTCAACCCATAAGTTCTCAACTGCCTATACCATTATTACGATTCTTCCACTTGAAACAGCCCTGACCACCACCAGATTCCTGACCATTGGCCACCTGTCATGGAGACACCCATCCTTTCTCAGACACATACCACATGCATTATCTCTCTCTGCACCTTTCCTTGATCACCAATGTGTGACAATAGTCAATTTCGGGTCAAGTCAAAGTCAAACAAAGTCAACGAGTCAAACCGGTCAACTCGATTAAACCTTGTATATTAAGGGTTATGTTATGTAATTACTGTATAACTCACTATTTTATTGAGAAAATATCACTTGGAAAATTCGTGTGTTTAATTTTCCTTAGCCTTAGTGCTAAAACAATGAACCAAATCGATAAAACAATGTTGCATACTGATCTGGAGTATGTAAGATCCTAAAACATGGCTTAATGAGGTTTACGGAACTTGCATTGCGAAGCCGGACACTCAAAAATGTCACACACGAAACCTCTCTCAGTCATATTCACTCAATCTCTCTCTGTATGTGAAATCTCTCTAAGTATGTCAAATCTCTCCAAGAATGTGGAATCTCTCCCAAATATCTCTCTGTATGTGAAATCTCTCTAAGTATGTCAAATCTCTCCCAAATCTCTCTTCGTATGTGAAATCTCTCTTATGTCAAATCTCTCTAAAATCACTCGGGGCATCCCGACCCTTAATTTAGTCAAAAACCGCTCGAAAACGGAAGTCTATGTGAAAAACAGCCTTAAGGAGCCGAAACCCCTCTTAGGGCCGAAAGTCCTCTTAGGGACCGAACCCTCTTGGACCGAACCCGAAGGCTGCTGGACCGAACCCGAAAGGTGCTCTCGGGCCCGAACCTCGCACAAGGAACCGAAGCCACCTTCGGTCCATTTCTCTTCTTACCCACTTTCGCTCCATTTCGCCTTCGGCCCACGATCAGAAGGGACCGAACCTCGGCCAGGACCGAGAGGTCTCGCAGGGAAGCCCATTTCTTCCCGGTTTTCGATTCCGACTTCGTTTTGGCTTCGTTTTTCATCGTTTTAACGCGGGATTTTCACCCAAAACTTTATTTTATTAATTAAAGTCTCATAATTCATTAATTCCCACGTTTTTGGTGCAAATCTTATCCAAGAAATGAGTGGGTGAAGTACAAAGATTGAGTGTTCGCTTTTCTTTGTATTATGACACAAGCAACCACCATACCCACTCCATGGCTAACCCACACTCCTCCCCACCATCCCTAGTCACTTCCTTGTACCTTTCCATCAATCATCAGCCCCTCCCCACGTTCTAAGAGCTGGAATAAGTCAACCTCTTTCCTCTTTTACACTTACTTGCTCTCATTTCACCAAAAATCACACACAACTTTTCTCTCAAACTTTTTCCTCTAGTTCGAGACTCGAAGGCTGATCATCAAGTTTTATTATACTCTTATTAATTATAATTCATCCTTCTTGTGATTATTACACTTCATCCTACTCCAATCATCGATTGCTTACACAAACTCCATCACTTTGATGTTAGATTCTCGAAAATCTTCAAGTGTTCTTGAGTTGAACACTTCCATTCTCCAACAATCATCTACTGAAATCACATAAGGTGAGTTCATACCCCTATATTTTTCATGTTTTCTTAAGTTTTAAGGGGGGATACAAGATAAAACACCAAGAACACAACTAAATTCTTTTGACAGCTTTCATCAAAAAAGTTGAACGCCATTCATGGACTGTTTTGGTCAACTTAAACATTTTAGTTTTCAAAACTGTTTTAGGTGCATGTAGTTCCAGTTCTTAACTTTAAAATGAATACTTGCACATATCCATACGATTTTTCTATGATTTATGGTGATTTTTACAAAACAGTTTATCATTTCAAGAACAAATCCGGACCAGTCTGTGAATATGAACATTTTAACACAAGTTAAAGGATTCCAAAAATCATGATAAAAATTATGAATAAACTAGACACATTTTAGGAACTCTCAGAATTTATGGATTCACTTTTCGACTTCGTATGATTTTCCTATGATTTTTCTAAAACAGTGCAGAAAGGTTAAAAACTAGTTAACGGCTTATAACTTTCATAACACTTTGTATATTGTTGAGCAAAGTGTATAACAATAAGTTCTAAATATTGAATGTGTTTCCTTGTTAGTTTATCATCATAAACTGAAATTTAGTCATTCATGATAAGATTATTCATTCATTTGGAACACATATATTAAGCTATAATAAGCATAGTTTATGGATTCGTAGCACTAATGTGTTTTCATAAAAGAGTTCTTATACATTACAAACGTTTTGGATAAACTATAATAGGTGTAGTTTATGGATCATCTACTTTTCAAACTTATTCATCAAAGGTTTTTAGTTTAGTTCACGTAAATCTGTTAATGAATAAATTTGTGAGTCATTCGCTTCGGGTTACTTCCAAAGTAACAAAGTCAAAAAGTCCTGTAAATTGTAACCAGAGTCTCTTGTAGGGAGAACATGATAGTTGTGTATAGATTTATATTGGGTTTGACAAACCCACACCTTAGCTGCTTGCAACAGCTAGACCGGCAGGTCTGTGGTGACAGGTGTCGTTTAACAGCAACACCTGAAGAACGTCGTATTACGAGGCCGTCTATGTCAAGTATGGTTATAATAGCTCACATGTGGTATTAACAAATGATATGATTTACGGGTTCTACTTTTAAATTAACGAGTTATGTCAATTTAGCTCACAGAAATTACCTTTAGTATGGAAAAATACTTGTACATTTTCATATCAAAAAGGGTTTTATGTCGATTCAAAACCACGATTATATCATTAAGTATGGAAAATACTTGTTTATTCTTGGTCCTGGGAATTAGGACCACATAACTTTTAAAAGGAAAAATATCGGATTTTTCTTGGTAACACACAACACATTACAAAGAACGGTTTCCAAACTCTTTATCTCAAAAACTTATGAACTCACCAACTTAATTGTTGACACTTTTTCAAACAACTTGTATTCTCAGGAAATCACTAAATAGGAAATCAAGTGCATTTGAGGATGGGACGTTAAGACGTCAAACATTTCATATTTTGTCAACATATTGTAATTGATTTTGAAACATGTAATGCATACAATGATGTAACTCTTTCAATTATATATATGTTGGTTGTGTTTACTTTCATCACTATTGCCATTGTTGTTATGATACTATACATGAAGTCCTCCACCCCCAAACGTTTCCGCCATCCTTGGTTTGGGGGTGTGACACAATGACCCTGGTCTCATGAATTCGAGTCGTAGGTTTCTACATCCAACCCCTAACCGCTCTTGCACAAATCTCTGGTTCCCTTAATAAAATACCCGATTCTCCCCCACTTAGGGTTCGAACCATCACCAATTGACGCATCAACACTCTACCCCCCCCCCCCCCCCCCCGACGGTTTCCTCCAGAAACATCGCACCTACGCTTGGAAGGTGCCACACAACGTCCAATGATCTCCCCATGTAGAGATCAAGAAACCTCAAATACCCTAAATCTCCGAAGAAATCCTTAGGAACTTCTCATCACGACTGCCTCTATCCATTTGAAGTCTCATACCATCCCAATACTGAACATCCCAACTGTCCAGTACTATCACTGACTCTTAGACTGAAACAATAAATCATCATACTCCTCATCCTCGACTTCTCAACCCCCGCTCCAACACGTGAATCATCACGAGAATAGGGACTCCACTACCATAATCAATACCCATCATAGACAGAAGAGCCACCGCTCTGATATACTCGACTGGATTACCCACTGATACCGCTACCACACGCCCTACTATACTCAATTAGGGTGTGATGTGGTCCTTGACCATCCCAGTCCCCACTGACTACCTGCTCATGGTAGATCATTTCCTTGCGGCAGACATGTTGCCTGATACTCTGGTGGAAAAATCGTCATCAATGTCAACCTGTAGGGTTTACTCCTAAACCCAAAACTGAAATCTCACACCTCTCCTACTTCCCATAGGGAACATAAATAACACCCATCAGGTCACAGAATGTGACATCTCCTCCATCGGCTGATTTCTCACTCAGACCGCAATCCCCCATAAATGCCTTCTCTACAAATCCCTGAGTCTTGCGACTACAACTGACATCTTACCAAAATACTCTGAAATGCTCTCGACCTCTCTTGCAAGGGATGCCTCTTCGGACTCAATCAGGGCCCTCAGGCCTAAAACCCCATCGCGTCCAAATTCCACCAATCAATCCTGACCGGACAACCAGAGAATCACAAGCATCATTTGCTAAGAACCATGGTACTCAGCCCATGAAATCTCTTCTCAATCTACTACAATATATGGTACTTGAACCATAACATCACTCCTCAATCTGCTCCGATGCATGGTACTTGAATAATAACATCACTCCTCAATCTGCTTCAATGCATGTTACACGAACCATAACATCACTCCTCAATCTGCTCTGATGTATGGTACTCGAACCATAACATCACTCATCAATCTGCTCCGATGTATGGTACTGGAACCATAACATCACTCCTCAATCTGCTCCGATGTATGGTACTCGAACCATAACATCACTCCTCAATCTGCTCCAATGTATGTTACTCGAACCATAACATCACTCCTCAATCTGCTACGATGCATGGTACATGAACCATAACATCACTCCTCAATCTGCTACTTAGAATCTTTAGAATACTCCCTGTATCGAGTATGGGTCCTCTGCTTTCGGTAGTACGGGCCCATACTACCTGCCACATCTACCCATACTTTCCACACGGACCATCCCAAAGCTCCTAAGTAGCTGCTCAACCTTCTCATTCACCAATTCCGTCACGCATGCTCGTTCCTCAGCGAAATGCTCTACTCTGCCAGCGTACTCATCTGGATAAGGTTACTCCCTAGGCCCTTCCTTGGTCCTCCCACTTCTCCGCCACCAGCCGCTGAAGAGCTCCTAATGATACCGGCCATCTACCTCCTGAATATCGTCATATTCACTTGGTAGCTGACCCCCATCATCGAGAGTTCCACAAAGCACAAAGCAAGCAGCATTCGGGGTATCGAAGAATACATAGAACTCACTCTGGGCGATAACTCCGCTTGCTCTACTCATTCTCAAAAGTACCACCAAACTCTGCAACTCTACCCCTTGCGGGTTCTAACTATTCTCTTGATAAGCACCACAATACTCATCTAGGCGTCTCTCCTAGATTACTCCTCTACTCAAATCCCCTAAAAGGACTCCAACTGAATACTCTTACTCATACTCAAAAGCACATCACAAATAACAGCAACTCCTAGGCTAAGGCATCACAAATCAGGACACTCTAGTCCTAAGATATGAAATACCTAGCCTGTCTCTAGCATGCATAAAATATCATAAGATGTATCATAAATATCTCATAATACAAAAATAAGGGTATTTTGGGAAATCACCGTTCGGGCTCTGGCTGATTGTACACACTGCTCTTTCTCGCTTCCTCTTTGAAATCTTATTCACTTTTAGAAAATCATTTCTTTGAAAAAAAATTCTTACTTCCTCAGTTTGAGTCCAGATTTACCCGAAGGTGCATCCGAATCCCTCAAACCAAGGCTCTGATATCAACTTGTAACACCAAATTTTTCAAAACAAAATTTTCATTTAAAACAGTTTATCTCTTTAACACTTTTCATAAAAATCTCCTTTTTGTTTTAATTATAATACATGACTCTTTTGTTCAATCAACTAATAAACCAGGATCCTCAAAACAAACGCTTCCTCTGGTGTGTACAATCGAGCCGGTGCTGTCCCGTGATCCTGAGAAAACCTGAAACATATAACACAAAACACTGTAAGCACGAAGCTTAGTTAGTTCCCCAAAATACCACTCTAACACATATTAGCCACTTAAGGCTATAACTCTGTTGACCCTCTGGTCAGTGTGTCTCAGTGGGACCCTCTAGTCCCAACTCTCTGTGGACCTTCCGGTCCTAACTCTATGGACCCAAAGGTCCTAACTCTGATAACTCTGAATCATGCATATCACATATCACAATAAATCTCATAAAATAAATAACATACAAATACACTGGCACATAACTCTAAACCTAAATCTGTGGACCCTCTGGTCCTAGCTCTGTGGACCTTCCGGTCCTAACTATGATATACACACAACATAAATCACATAGAAATAATGCAGTGCCACACATCGCATAGATAGCATACAATAACTCTGTTACCACTCTAGGTAAAGTATAGTGAGAAGACTCACCTGGCAAGCAGAAAGCAGATATCCTCACACTTGAATCTCGAACACGCCACCGCCTAACACATAAGGCAAATATCTCTAATTAACACTCGAAGTCTCAACTCCAATTAAACCGGCGATTGCTCTTTTCCTCTCTAATCAGTTAGTGGGTAAAAGACCATTTTACCCCTCCATGGCCTCTATTACCTATGTTGACCAAACCCCAAAGTTAACAAAAGTCAACTCAAGTCAACGATCAACTCTGACCAGACTCGGCGAGTACACAAGGGTGACTCGGCGAGTCCATGCGTGTCTTTTGACTCCTCCAAGGCCTCACTAAACTCGTCGAGTGAACCTTCCACTCGACGGGTTTCCACTGGATTCGAATCGCGGGGCAACCCTACTCGACTCGTCGAGTCCAAATATGAACTCGGGGAGTTGCTTTCATGATCAAACTCAAACGACCTTCTGAGGTCAGATTTGTTCCTCTAATCCATAGATCCGACCTTCCCAAGCTCGATAAACACATAAAGGTTCAAACTTTACGTTCATGCAACTCACATATAGCCATAAATGGAGAAATGACCCTTAAAATGATAACCTTAGCTCCAAACTCATAAAGGACTGCATAAAGCTGGGAAATAGGGACTCTCTGGACCTCTCAAGGTCCAGATCTGAAGATATATACACAAGAGGGCATCACATACTCTAGATCTCTTACCAAAAGAAGAGAAAAAACCCTAGATTCATGAAATCTATCACCCAAACGAAGATGGACATGAATCCTTACCTCTCACAGCAGCTCTGAATGAAATGATAGAAGATTTGAGTCCCACAAGACATCCTAGCTCGAAATCCATCCTTCCCTTTGCTAAGACACACCAAAAGATGATGAATTAGCCCTCCTCTTGCACCATATGCTTTCTCTCTGCTCTCTAGGGTTTCTCAGGGTGTAATAGCCACAAATGAAGGCCATAAGGACCTTTAAATAGGTCCCAAACCCGAGAAATTAAGGTTTCTCTGCCCAGCACCTACTCGGCGAGTCCCTCCTCTAACTCGTCGAGTCCATTCATTAAATCCGCGTGAGAAGCCCGACTCGACTCAGCGAGTTGGATCCTCAACTCGTCGAGTCTCTCCTTTAACCAAAAGATTAAACTATACACTAATAACCCTAAAAATCCGGATGTTACAGATGCAATATCCCGTAGGAGTGTATTCATTATATAGATAACTTTACAAAGTGTAACGCCCGCAGATTCGGGCTAGTCAATTTAGAGACAATAAGCATCAAAAATGAGTTTTTGATGGAAAATTATTTTGAAGGATTAATCTTAACCAAATTATAGTATGAGTTACAAGGATTTTGTACATATAAAGAACGCCGAAATCCGATTTATAACGAAGAAGTTATGGACCGTCGATACTAAGTACATTCCCGCCTACGCGTAGATATAAAGAATGTCGAAAACGGAGCTCCTATGCAAAAGTTACGAATTTTAGAAGTTGAGTGTGCAATTTGCGAAGCTAATGCGAGATGTGCTGACGTGGCGTGATCCCAGCCATCGCTTGTTGATCACGGATGGCCTTCGGATTCGGACACCTAGCCTCGCTACGCCCCGCGTCTGAGCTCAGAACGCCCAACGTACGTCTGTCTTCCGCGTACCAGAGCAAGCCACATCGCCCCACCTTCTATCTGACGCGTGTTTTACGAAGCGAAGACTACGCCCAACATAGGTCTGAGGTACGCCTCGTGTACCGAGGCCTCGCAGGCTATAAAAGGGCAGCGAAGGCAACCGTTTTCTTCACTCATTTCTCACTTCTTTCTCTCACTACTTTCTCTCTCTAGCTTCCCTTAATCCCCCTAAAGCCTAGGTAAACCCCCTAGCACTCGAAGGAATCCCCGAGGCTCCCGGAGTCCCAAGAAAAAAAGGTCTTTCGGTTCGGAAACGCTGCTCCAAGCAAAGCCCGGTTTTCGAGAAAACCCGCTGTAGGTGAGCTACGCCTACGCTATTTTTAATATAGCTTCTAATTAATTATAGTAACATTATTAGGACCTTAAAATAATTATTTGTGCTATTATTATGAGTTATATAAGAGTGTTGTTTAACGCTTATATAATAGTAATAATAGCTAGACTATTAATTAGTCGCGGTTAACGTTAGACTAAACCCTAGTTGTATTGATACTAGGTTTTGTCAAGGGAAAATTGTTTTGAGATAACAAAGTGTTGTCCGAGTACTGAGTCACCACCTTACCAGGTGAGTGCATAATTATTTTCATCTTACACATAGATATGAAGTATTTTATATAAATTATGTGTTGTGTGTGCATATTATCTGTATACTTGCTATTTATGTTGGATGAACGATTTTATACATGTTTTAAATGATTTAATTTGTATATGTGTTTTATATCTACAAAATGTGTTGGGTAAAACATGGGTAGATGTAATAGTTGTTGTGTGACAAAATAAAACAATGAGAGACCTCGTTATAGATGTTATTGATGATCCAATCATCTAGCGGAGTATATATGACAACCACGGACTATGCTAGACAGTCCAGTGGAACGCTAGCAGGCTCGCAACCTGTAGGTGTTTATTTGAACTGTGTGCTCACCAACAGTATTCCATCCCCCACATGGTTGTCTTATTTGACATAAACTGTTGAGGAACCCCCAAAGCATGTGTTGTCACCCCGATGAAAATCCTTAGGCTAGGTCCCTTATGTTAGATGTTTTAGGGACGTAAAGTGTGGATAAAGGGAACAGGTAATCGGGTTTGTTTGGTTGATGAAAATAGTAAATTTATTTATTGTGGGTTGAAAACCCTATGTGCTCACCAGACTCCCAAGTCTGACCGACTCAGTTTCTTGTATTACAGGTAATGGCGCATGAGTATAAATGTTTGGATGAGAGATAAGGGATTATAGGTCTGTAAATACGAAATAATGTAGTAAGGCTTATGTTTGTACTGTATATGTTTTTGATCTGTATCGAACATGACATACCGAGTCTTTTAATGAAATACATTTCTACGGGAATGCTTTGATAAATCTTTATCATATTTTGTTTTGGGAACAAATTTTGCAACTCTTTTATTTAAAATGTTACTTTGATTTTTAAACAAAGCATAAACAAATCGGTCTTTTTTGGCCGTGAAAATGGGGATGTCACATAAAGATTGATCCTACATCATCGGATCTTTAATTACAACAATTAGAAGACAAATACAAATACTATAAACTAGTTATCTATATCTTATTTATCTCTTTTTGAGTTTTGACACTATTAGTTAAATACTCACTCAACATAATATATGAAAACATCAAAAACAAAGAAATCCATAAAACAAATTGAAGCTGATGAAAATTTAACTAATAAGATTAACAATTCAAATGGTGTAACTGGTTCACAATAAGACATATAAAATGAATCAATTCCAACGTGTAATTGGGAAGTTGACTAATTTATAATCTCATGTTCAGCTATCAAATGATGGTAGACTTAGTGACAATTAATGCAAAACATATCTTATGGGACCAAAATTGCATGATAAAAGATAGTCAAAGATCCATTTTCATACATTGTTTAACAAGTTGACATATATAAAACATGATTAATTAAAAACATTATTATATTTGGTCTCAGTTTGCAACCGATATTTGATTTTATATGTAAAATAAAGTTACTTTAAACACTATTATTAGTTAGATACAAGTCTAATTTTGTATTGGGTTCTTAAAAAAAAGTAATAATGATTTAGCACAACATCTAAGATCATCTAAAAACATAGAAACTCATAAAACAAATAGGGATTTATGGAAATTTTACCAATAAGACTAACAATTTCAAAGGGTGTGATGATTCAAAATAAGGTTAGGGATAAACTGAATCAATCACAACATCTAATGGGTCATTTGCTTATTTATTATCTCATGACCAACTATCAGATGATAATGATGATGGTAGAATTGATGACCGGTATTGGAGACATATTCCTAAGGTACCAAAAGTAACATCACAAAATAACTGTTGAGGAACCATTTTCATAATTCATTGAAAAAAATGAGATATATAAAATATGATTGATTGTAAAAACATAGAAACTCATAAAACAAATGGTTGAGGAACCATTTTCATAGTTCACTCGACATAATTTCTAAAATTATTCAAAAACATAGAAACTACATAAAACAAACAAAAATTTATGAAAATTTAACCAATAAGCTTAACAATTAGTGATTCAAGATAAGATATGTATCGAATGAATCAATCCCAACATGTAATTGGACATCTTCTTATTTATAACTAGGTGAATCCAAAGCGCGAGAATAGAATTATATAGTTATAATAATAACTTTTACCAAATTATTATATAATATTTCTACTTTGAAACAAAATGTTAGTAGTAAAGCAAACATATAGTTAACATATTAGTTTTATTAAACATTATAGTTTAATTTTTAAGTCATTGTGATATATATACAACTATTTGATAATTTTATAAACCGTTTAAAATTGTGTAAATTATATATCAAATGAATGATAATATAACAAGTAACAAAACGTATGAACAAAAATATGAACTGCAACTTTTAGTAACATAAAAATAAAAAAAACATCTATTATAACATTTGTATTAAAAAAGATATATATACAACGAATAATAAAAAAATATGAAAAATCAACACTATAACTTTTAATAACATAAAAACACTAAAAATACATTAATGTTTTTAATGAGCAAAACTTTACAACCTTATAAAAGAAAGGAAAATAAAAAGTTATTGGTGATTACTAATTAATAATCATAAGTTAAAAACTTTTGAGTTGTAACTAATCAATATACATAAATTAGAAAACTCTTGAGTTGTAGTCGGAGTTTCAAATGAATGCGGTACTTGGAAATGTATTATTATTATTATTATTATTATTATTATTATTATTATTATTATTATTATTATTATTATTATATTTGTCTAAATAATTGGTTTTGATGCATCATTTTAATCCCTTCAATTATTAAACATAAGGATATTTAATTATAAATTTATAACATACATATGTGCATATACATGTTAAACAAATCACATATAATATAAATATTTTCGTAAATTTCATATATAATTATTGTCGTAGTAATATGGATAAATTACTTTCATATGAAGAACATATCATGATAAGTCTATCATAATTACATATCAAATGTCAAAATTATGTTATCTTTTAAATATTGTCTTTTAAATATGTTGTGTAGGATAACCTAACAAGAAAATAATAGAAAATAAACATAATCAAAATAGAAAAACTACAATCAAATAAATAAGAGCATTGGGTGGTTGAATATATAAATAAAGATGTTACATAAACATACATTTAAATCAAAAGAAAAAACTAATATTCGTCAACTTTGCTCAAACAAAAAAACCTATATCCATTTTATGAATCTTCTTTCTTCATTTAACACCATTCAACCATAGAAACTTGATGACAATTCTTCACTAACATGCAATCAAAATATTTTTCTTGGAAAAGAAGAATCAGAAAGATATTCCAAGCAAAATATTGATGTTTGGAGAGCTATATTCAAGATTGAGTAATACGCACAAATCACATATAAAGATTAAATGAGAAACTGAATATAAAGAAAGAATAGAAAAGTTTCATTTGTTTTGGTTGAAAGAAAAAATCATATTACAATTACCATCGATGCGACATAACCCATTTCTTCAAATCATCATATTTGGATCGTGAATGCTTCAACTATATGAAAACTTTTGAATCGCAATATCTTCAAATCTTTCTTACATGTAAGATTTTATATAACACAAAAGACACAAAAGATTGACCTTTTTATAGTAAAGTTTTCACTAAATGCTAATTAAACATAATATAAGTTATAAAACTTTTGAGTGTTAAATCATAATTAAGAAAACTTTTGAGTTGCATTAGTTAAAAAAAGGGGGTTTCAAATGAATGTGGTTTGAGAAAGTTAAAAAACGGGATTTCAAATGCATGAAATTCAAGAAAAAATGTTAGCTTTATAAGTATGTATGATTTCATGATTAGCCATCAAACTTGTTATCAAATGACAATGCTAGATGATAATAGCCAATTGGAGGAGGCAAATCTCCTAAGAAGAATCAGAGAAGAAAACAATCAAATGGGACAACTTTCTGCATGTTTATTCCAGTACTTCAACTTACAATTTATAAAGCAAAAACATAGTGGGAACTAAAAATAAGGAAATACATGGAAGCAGTAATTAACATGAACTCCTAAATAAAAGTAACGTCTTTTGACTAAAGCTTGATGTGACTTAGGGGTCGTTTGTTTTGCATTCTGACCGGGTCGAAAGTTGGACTGGGTCCTAATTTTTCAATTAGCATGTTTGATTTCCCATTTAAAACTTTGGATTCGGTCCAAAATAGAGACTCAGTCCCTTCAAGTTTGCTGATTCGGTCCTCAACAAATATGCGAAGGACTGGGAACAAAAGACACAGTCTCTATTTTGCCCCCATCTTGCCCTCGCTCTCTCGCTCTATTCAACGGTGGTATGCCTCTGTACAGTTTCGATCAAGAATCTCCACAGCACCATCGTCTTCATTACGTAAGTAGTTTCCCTATTTCTTCCAGTCCTACAATAACCCTAAAATTTCCCTCCCATTCCAATTTTGTAATGTCGGACGCGCGCCGGAGCTACCTATCGGAGTAGATATGGCTTTAGCGGCGCCAGAATAGTTGAATACAACATAATCTCCTACATGGGGATCCTGAAGTGTTAACTGTTTCGAGAATTGGAACGGATCGATGGAGTCTTGCATTCCAATTTTTATATTTGATTCATATTCTGGACTAAAGTAATATCTCATCTGAATATTTGTATAATATCGATGACCCAAAAGGTTGAATCCCAACTTCATCCATGAAAAACGGGTCGTGTTTAATTTCAATAATGGGTCATTTTGGCTGTAAGACAAAGAAAATGGGTTATAGAGGTCTGGTTCCTTTTGACTCCTTTTTTTCATCATTCATGGTTTTTGTGATTATTGTGATTCATCAACAAGTGTCTGCAAGTGATGTGCAGTACATATTTTCATGTATATATTATCTTTTTTGGTTCTTTTATAAAAATAGGTGTAATTTTGCTTTGGTTATAAGAATGGTGTTTGAATGTTGATTTTTTTTATATACTTACATGTTGGGTAAAAAAATATAATGTTATAAATTAAATGGTAAATTATAAAATAATTATTATAAAAAATGTTGTTTGAGGTAATATAGTAATTTTGTATAGTCAGTCGAATGCAAAATCAAATAACAATTTTAATAAGAAGTTAATTCAGTTAGAACTTCTAACTCAGTCAGCTTGTAATCCAGTCAGTTCTAACTCAGTTAGCAATTATCAAACGACCCCTTAATCTCCTCAATACACGAGTAGTGTTGATTAATCCAAGAAGCATGCAAGTTTCTTCCTCTCCCTTCTGAGCCTCTAATCTTTGTTACCAATTGGACCGATGTCAGGTGGGCTAATGGCATTGAACTCATGTAACGTATCACTAGAACTTGGTGACTATTAGTGTAGAACTGCAAACATATTCCTAAGGTATAAAAATACATGACAAAAATTAGTTAACGAAACATTTTCATAATTTATTGGAAAAATGAGATATATAAAGTGTGATTAATCAAAAATATCATTATATATGGTCTTGGTATGGCTCAAACTCGCAATTGTTATTTGTACATATTTGTAAAATACAATTACTTTAAACATTACTATTAGCTAAATATACATGTTCAATTTCGTATCGACTTCTAAAAATAGAAATAGCCACTCTACACAATAACTAATAATAATAGTTCAAAAGTGTGTGACTATTTCAAAATAAGCTAGGTATTAGATGAATCGATTCTAACATGTAACGGGGCCATTTGCATATTTATAATATCGAGATTAGCTGTCATGTGACGGTAAATTTGGTGGTCATTAGTGCAAAAGTATTCCCAAGGGACCAAAAATCATAGAAATAAGTAACTCAAAATATGAGTTTATCAAAACTATAAAAAAATCATGGAAATAAGTAATTCTGCACAGTATCTAAAATCATAGAAATCCATAAATAAATATGAGTTTGTCAAAATTTAACTAATAATAACAGTTCAAAGGTGTGTGACTAATTCAAAATAATGTAGGTATCGGATGAATCAATTCTAACATGTAACGGGGCCATTTGCTTATTTATAATCTTGAGATTAGCTATCATATGATTGTAAAATTGATGATCATTAGTGCAAACTTATTCCTCAGGGACCAAAAATAAATGACAAATATAGTTGATGAATCATTTTCATAACTCGTTAAAAAGGTAAAAGTATATAAAAAACGTGATTGATTTGTTTAATTGGAATCTCATTATGGTAAAATTTGTCATCATTAGTGCAAACATATTTCTAAGGGACCAAAAATACATGACAACGATAGCTGAGGAACCATTTTCTGAACTTGTTGAAAAAAAATAGAATAATATTATCAAAAAATTGATTAATAAACAGAAAATCGTTAACTTGGTCTCGGCGGGGCTCGAACCCGCGACCTTCGGCTCATAAGACCAACGCTCTAACCAACTGAGCTACGGGACCATTTGATTTTTTCTTAAATCTCTAGAAATATTATTAATCATTATAATATATTTACATAACAAGTTGAATTCATATATGAAATCTATTACAAACCCAAAACCAATAATCCAATATCAACTAATTCCCTATATATTATGGAATTTGGTATACTTTCCCGTCCTAGTTTTTATAATTAATATTGCTTTCCATAACCACATATTTATTAATAATTATAAGCATGGGGAATATATTACAAAAGTATAATGAAAAACAGTGCACTCATAGTTAATGCTAGAAGAATATGCTTCACATATACTCTTGCCACTTGCTCAAAAACCCATTCTTTATAATCACACCAATCCTCATCACTTTGGTGACACTATTTTTATTCATATATTCTATTTTTATAGATTCCCACATACATGAAGCTCCGGTGAAATTTAACATCGCCACCACCACACTTGGCAGCGGGAATCAAGGCGGAGGAGGTGGTGGTGGTGGTGGTGGTGGTGGTGGACTGGTGATTGTGGTATCTAGTTTTGTGGTGGTAAATGAAGCAGTGAGACTATCTCGGGTGGCAACTACACAATCTTTGGCAAGATACAAGAAGAAGATGCTATTTTTCTGTCTTTTTTTTTCTTAAATGTTGTAGATGAGTTTTGAGGAGAAAATATATCTTTATGAAATATCTGGGTGTAAACTTTTATAGATTATCTGAGTAATCGGAATTTATTACGATGGTTTCAAGTCGTATTTTAGAGAAATTCAATCCAATATTCAGGATTAAAAAAATATTACAACAAAATTGTAATATCAAGTATTATATGTTGTTTCTACAAGAATAATATATTTTAAAATTTTCGGAAGTTTTTGTATTTTTAGTAAATAGTAAGTTTCATAATTTTATTTCTTCTCATTCTATAATAAATAAATAAATACTTATTTAGTTGGAACAAAAAGACAATTTCAGTAGAATAACTATTTATAAAGCATGAATATCAATAACCATATTTTCATAGACTATCACAAAAGAACCACCACTATTGCGAATAAAGGTCCATGAGTTTGGACTATCACTTCTTAAATGAAAATACTTAGGCATGGGCCATTTTCGACCTACTTTTCATATAACCCAACCCAACAGCTAAACCCGATGGGTTCCATTTTTCTGTTTTTACGGTTTGGTTTCATGTTTAAACTCAAACTCATTCACAACCTAAGTTATAGGTCTTACAAGTCATCATATAAAGAGGGTTTGATGTTTTATGCGATTGTCAATGTGGGACGTGTTTGGCACGGAGCTTTTGGAAGCGTTTAGGAGCTTTTAGCTTTTAATAAAATGCTCTAATTTAAACTAAAAGATTCGTTTGGCAGTATGAACGTTTAGCTTTTAGTTTTAACAAAACGTTCCGATTCTAAAAGCTACTTGATGTAGCGTTTAACAAAACGTTCATAAGCTTTTGAAATCAATTTTCATAATTACACTTAAAAATATATTTATTTATTTATTTATTTATTTTTAATCAATTGCCTTTTTATATAATTTTATATATTTCAAAAGCTTCCAGCTACTTTTATCAAACATTCATATAACAAATAAAAATTACAGCTTTCCGTTACCAGCTATCTACTACACACTACCAGAAACCCGCTACCAGGTAATCATTACCCGCTTCCAGCTAACAACTACTTTTGCCAAACTAGCCCTATATAAAAGATGTAGAGGGTGGAAGTTGTATGTAACACAAAACCTTTGGTAGCAATGTCCAACGCTTTATCAGGTCAGACTTATTTAAGCTTATTTATGTATAATATGTATTAAACTTCAGTTCGATTTTCTTTGTTTCTTAAATTTTAAGAAACCGAATCCAAAACGAAATTTTCAGTTTTTAAAAAACACAAACCGTCATTTATGCTACGGTTTTGGCTTTTCGATTTTGGTTTCATCGATTTTTTGGTTTTCGGATTCAGTTTTGCTACCCCTAAAATTACTTTATATAAAAAAAATCGTGCATTTTTATTATTTATCCTACGATTAGAGAGTTATATTTATAAAATGTGTATGTTATACAAGCTAATTTCTTTATATTTACAAAATGTGTCTGTTATATACATGCTCATTTCTAGTGTATATACTTCGAAACTATATATAGTATATGTTCAATTTTATAAATCATTTGTGTCAGTACATTATTTACTTGTGTCGACCATTTACTGTTAATGTCGTTTGTTGCGATGATAACAAACATGAAACTCGAATCTTATGTAATCGCTAACTAGTTTACTTATTGTGAAAGATTTTTTATAATTTATGATAACAAAACAGCAAATTAGTGCATCAATATAACAGCTTTTTGATTTGTTTGTCACGTTCAATTTATTGATTGTGATAGTAGCAAATTTAGATCAAATAGTTGTTCAAATTGACTTGAATATCCAAAAATATATTAGTCTTTTGCCCTGTATTTCCCAAACATTGATGGCTGCAATCAAAATTTGTGTAGATCAAAAGAGCATTTGAAGCAGTTGATCAAAATCCATACATTATAGTAGAATTCAAAAGCAAAAAAAACATGAATAACGACAGATTGAATCAAATCAAAACCATTGATAACAAAATCCCATAAATATAATTTCTTTCACTCCCTACCCTAATAACAAACCATTACCAAGAAATAAAATCCCTAGTAGAAGAAACCAAGCACTTTACCACCAACATTTTTCCTCCTAGCTTCTTCATGGTCCATGATTCCAGCAGATGTTGTCAACACAATGTAACCAAACTGCAAGTATTTTTTTGTTAATAATTATTTATTTATTTAGTATAATGTTGAAATTTGAAAATACTAACTTGTCTTGAAGGAAGAAGTCTTGCAGTCCATGGCTCAATTTCCTTCACTCCAACATCAAAACGAGGACTGATAACCCCACATTTGTTCAAACGTCCATTCAATTCAACCACAATCTTACCAGATCTATGGTCATCAACATACTCAAATTCACCAATATAACCTGTTCAAAATACAGTCATGTCATTTAATCATTGAATCATTTACTTTTTGAAAGAAAAAAAAAACAACTTTAAAGAATGGGGAATACCGTGTTTTTGCATAACCATAAGAAACTTGATGATCACTTTTGAAGATGGCCTGATCATGACCTGTCTTTTCCCCCTCTTTTCAGCATTGTACATGCTCTTAAGGGCATCATTCAGAACGCTAACCCTCACCATGTTTTGATAAATTCAAGATTCTGCAACAAAGCAATTTCTTTACTTATCCCTGGTTTTGCTATTTTGGCATAATGTGGTGTTTTGGCACCTATGATCTAAGTTTCTGGTATATGATAGATAAACAAATAGTTCTATGGCCGTTTGATAATTCATTAAGAACGGCATCATATCAAATGAATTACCAATAGATAAGCCAACATCATAATCAGAGCCCCAACATATCCTTTCAAAATCGACATTTTTCCTTTGAAAAAACTCATACACACAAAGGCTGTAACGCGTTAGAGATGCATTTTTCATTCTCTTAGTGTACATAACAAGTGATTACAACGAGATGAACAACAACCTAACATGTGAGTTTGATTTTGATGTCGTAGAGGTGAAAGAAAATAGTAACAATTCGAAAACGTCGAGGAGTTAACAAGCATTGCACTGATTTGGAGCACTAGAACACTAATCACTCTGGTATCAAACGACAATCCAACATACAATATCAAATCATCATTGCAAAAACAACCAGGACAAAATAATCACATGAAAACAGGTTGATAGATCGCACAAACATAAAACTTAATCGAAACTAAAATAGTCAGCAAAAAAACGACGAGATCCTACCACACAAACAAAAAAGATCGAATAAAAATGACTATCTGTAGACGATATCTACTTGTGCGTGTTTGTGTCTGTTTGTGTGTGATTGAAAGTGAAAATTAGGGTTTACCTCGAAGGAAATATGGAAGCGGCGTTTCTGTTGGAACTGTGATACGAGAGAATAGTCGGAGAGGGCGAAATACCCATTAGGGTTTGGTTTTTATAGGACATGTCAACCGGTATAACTTTAGAAAATTTCAGAAAAGCCCTTCAACTAACAAATTTGTATTATTTTGATCCGTCCACTTATTTCTTGTCTTGATAAAGCCACAGTCTTGAATGGTTTCAAAAGCTCAGTAACGTTAACAAAACGCTACTTCATGAAAGTTACATGAAGTAGCTTTTAGAATTGGAGCGTTTTGTTAAAACTAAAATATAAACTTTCATACTGCCAAACGAATTTTTTTGTTTAAAATATAGCGTTTTGTCAAAAGCTAAAAGCTAGAAGCTCCCAAACGGTTCCAAAAGCTTCGTGTCAAACACGCCCTTTTGTCGAAGAAGTTAGAGATTAGGGAAATTGAGTGATCTAGCTGCTTTAGGGTGTGTTTGGCGAGCCACAACTAGCTTATTTTTCGAGCTTTTTTATGTTGTCATGTTTGGTAAGCCAAAAAGTAGCTTATAAGCTAGCTTTTTTAAAAGCTACTTAGGCTATGTTTGGCGAACTAGCTGAAAATTTTGTTGATAACTGAAAAGTTAGCTGTTAAATAAAAAGTTAGTTGCTAGCTAAAAAACTAACTGATAAAAAATAACGTTTGGTAAAACTAGTTGAAATATATAAAATTACATAAAATGACATGTAAGAGTATGTGTTTCTATAATTAATTAAGGGGTGTATTTGGAAAAAATAAAAATAAAAAATAAAATAAAATAAAATAAAAAATAAAACTCTTAAAAATCTAGTCTAAGTATTTTTTTTTCAAAAAACTAGCTTATAAGCTACTTTTTGACTTACCAAACACGTCAACATCAAAAATAAAAAAAATAAAAAATAAAAAATAAAAAGTTAACTTATCAGCTAGTTGTAGCGCGCCAAACAGAGTCTTAGACTAAGCCTTTTATGAGCTTTTTTTAAATTTTCTAAATACATCCCTTAATTAATTATAGAAACATATACTCCTACATGTTATTTTATGTAATTTTATATATTTCAGCTAATTTTACCGAACATTATTTTTTATCAGTTAGTTTTTCAGCTATCAACTAGCTTTTTATTTAATAACTAGCTTTTCAACTAACAACTAGCTTTTCAGCTAGTACGTCAACCATAACCTTAATGGTTTTTTATTTTAAATTAGATATAAGACACATGTATCACATAGGTTCATTTATATATATATATATATATATATATATATATATATATATATATATATATATATATATATATAGAGAGAGAGAGAGAGAGACACACACATACATATATAAATTCTAAACATTTGAAAAGGTTTGGAATTATAAGAAAAATAGGAAAAATATTAAATTATTAAAATTAAAGTCTTTTTTCTCTTTTAAATTTAATCAAATAATTTAGATAAATAAACAAATTAAACTAATGAAGTTTTAATTTAAAAATGTTAAAATTATAATGAAAATCAATTATTGAAATTGATATGCATTTATTATTACATTTACTATAATTATTATATTTAAGTATTATGTGGAATTTAATAAAATGGAAAAACCACAAAGGCTATGTAGAAACAAATTAATTCAAAATAATCACACAATGACATATGATCAAATCAATGAGAGTGTGACATGTGTCAAAAATATTTTCATTTATTATAGTAGATTGCAATAAAAATAATTATAAAAAATGATTACTCGTTCTGGAATGATCCATTCCGGACTCGTATTCGTAATGGGTAAATGGGTATAGTAAACCGACCCGATAATTTGTGACCTCTATAAATAATATTTTGAATCCATTTCGGACTTCATTTCGAACTCATATTCATTCGTGATGGCATTTCAGACATCAAACCAACTCAAATAATGCTATCATCTACCAATTAATATGTATATATATATATATATATATATATATATATATATATATATATATATATATATATATATATATATATTTTGTGGATATTTACATTTAATTTTTATAACTATATGTCTTTATTTATGATTATATGTTAAAAAGTAGATATTTCTGTGTATTTTGTATGATTTGATGCGATTACATGGGTATTATTTATTTTCCTTTGAATTTTAGAAGTTTGTAGGCTATTGTAAGTTGTATGTATATATATATATATATATATATATATATATATATATATATATATATATATATATATATATATATATATATATGAGAGTTATAAAAACATATATTTAAAAAATCCTAATTCTAAAATGTCTGGAACGACTCTGAAATACAAAAAATCATGTATGGAATATGTAGAACACGTTCGGAATACGTATTACTGTTTCAAAATGGTATTTCATAATGTTGATCCGGAATGGTGTCAAAAATGTCCTCTGGAACATATACTTAAGTATGAAACATGCAACAACTGCCTATTTATAATTCTTTTGATTATAGTATAACATAGCATAGGAAGCGGTTGTGACTAAAACCTGCAGTCCTAAACTCGGTCGAGAAATCATGACCCCTTTACAACATACACCACAACATGCGACCATGTTTAAGGCATCATGTTTTGGTGCTTACGTTAATATGACGATGGGTGTCGAATGTCACACTTTACTGTGTCATTATCTTATGTGCGAGGAATATACTACTTATCCTCATGTTGACTTGTAAGAGCTTCTATTTTCGGTATACGATTATCGGGTTTGCTTTGACAAGAAAGCTTTATGATTTATTACAGGGTTACGATCCAGGGACTATTTCCACGTTACTTCATATTCGACAAAGTTCAAACTGTAATGACCCAATTTTACTATACATAATACCTATAGAAATTAACAAAATTTTCTTACGGTACATAATTTTATACAATTTAAAACCTTTACTTCCCAAGAAAAATCATGGGTTTGCAATAGATTCTATATATTACATGAACAACAAGGAATTACAACAAATATTAACTTGTGATATATTTCTTCCTTGTGTTCCTATCATCTCTTCTGGTACACGGCTGCTACATCTGGTGAGTTATTTTTATATCCTTTCTTATCTTTCATTTTTTTCTCATTCTCATACTCTATCATCTAATCTCTTTCTTTCATAACATACACGACTGTTAACATGGTCTTATCATACTCTTTCCACTCTTATCTTTCATCTTTATACCTTTTCTTTTAGCCTATTCTTATATTTCATCTTTCTACTATTTCGTTTAACCTATTCTTATATTTCATCTTTTTACTCTTTCTTTTAGCTAACTAACATGGTCTTACCGTACTCTTATCTTGGCCTTTTGATAGGCTTGTCTTATACTCTACACGTACTTTAACTCTATCTATGTCTTTATTTATTATCTTGGCATCTTGACATGCTTTTCTAATACTTTGCATATACTCTAACTATATTTATGTCTCTATCTCTTATGCCTCAACATATTTTTCTCATATAGAACAAGTGGTCTCATCCCATACTCTATTATAAGGGAACAACATCCCACTTTCATTACTGAGCACGCTCACCCATATTTACCTTTCTATCTTGTGATCCCCTCATGGATCCTTAATCTTTATCTCTTGAATCCCTCTCGGATTCCTTATACTCAATCCACCATGTATTACATCTAGGTTCTTACAAATAACTCTTTTATCTTGTTCATCTCAAGGAACCTTTCTCTACCTATCAACACTCAACATGGATTCTCGCAATAATCATTTATCTACGTTCCCAAAGGGAATCATATACCTTTTTCCCCATATGGAAGTAATCACATTCCCAAAAGAGTAATACTCGTTGTCCTCAAAGTAACCTCTACCCTATTCTTTAAGGAATCTTTATCTCTTGTCCCCGAATGAACCATACTCTTATCCCCAAAGGAACCTCCCACCTTTTGTCCCCGAGTGAACCATGCTCTTATTATTATATGAATCATATTCCTGTTTCCATAAGAGCCATACTCTTGTCCCCGAAGGAACCTTACATCCCTTGTCCCTGAATTAACCATGCTCTTGTTCCCATAGGCACCATACTCTTCTCACCAAAGGCACCATGCTCTTGTTCCCGTATGAACCGTACTTTTATTCCCATAGAGCCGTACTATTGTCCCTGAAGGAACCTTACTCTTGTTCCCATACGAACCTTACTATTATTCCTATATAAACCTTACTTTTTATTCTCATAGGAATCTTTATCTCTCGTTCCTGAAGGAACCTCTATCTCTTTAACTTTATCTTTTTTACGTGACTCGTCACATAACACCAGTCCCAAGGACAATTTATCTCCATGTATCATAAATAGACTATCTAATCTTTCTTTTTTAGTATTAAACTCATCAAGTACTTAATCTTTATATATGCCTATTATCATATAACATTCTACACAATACTAATGATAACCATGCATACTTACACACTCTTATGATTATATTGCATATAATCATCCTCCGGATATTTTTCATATCTATTGGGTATTAGAAAACACCCTTTCTCATCTAATTCCACGTATTATTTGTTTACATACATGCTCTGCTACATGTATCTTACGTATACCTATTACATACTCGTGATATGTATACATGCTTTGTACACACATACTCTTCGTCCATCTTCATCTCATTACTTGGGGACATTCACTTACTTCCCCGAGCTCCAACATACATATATATATATATATATATATATATATATATATATATATAATCTGGAGATGGAGAGAGAGTAATAACTCGTCTTGTTAATTAGTGAAGACTAATTGTCCCATATTCTCTACCATTAGACCTAATCATACACATATACAGGTTCTTAATACTTGTCTTAGCATATTAAGAGTTTTCGACCCTCTAAATCAAAATAACCACTTAATGGATCACAATTCTATATTTTCATTCTCTAACTCTTGATTTCAACCATTTAATGGATTAAGCATCCCACAATTCCTAATTCATCATAATATAACTCTAATGCATCAATTCATGATCCAGTCAGTTAGGGTTTCAAACACTAACTTCACATACATAGATTTCACCATGGAAGCCACTTTCTAAGCCTAATTAAAGCATCTTAACACTATCATTAGAATCGTAGTAATGTTATGGGTTGACCAATTCAACTAATCCACTATAATCAAACATTTCACAAAAATGGAGAAATCTTACCTTTATGTAGAGAGGATAATTGTAGCGTCCCACTCACGATGACATAAAATTTTCATTTTTAGTTTAATAAATCATTACTACATAACATTTCCATAAAACCAAGGCAGTCAATATTTATCAAAACATCATCAAATCAGAGTAAATCACATAATGCGAAAACATGTGGTGTGTGCTCTTCAATCATCATGAGCTCTTCCATTTGAAAATCAAAGCACCTAAAACATACACCGAAAATCATAAGCACAAATCTTAGTGGTTTCCTCAAGATACCACATAACACAAATACATAATTCAAATATTGCCCCCCCCCCCGCCCTCCATCAGGCCTCGCCCGGTCTCGAGTCCCACTCGGCCTCGGGCCCCGCCCGACATCGAGCCCTGCTCGGATTACAAATATGTCAATCACCAGGCTCCGCCTGACATTGGGCCCCACCCGATACACACATAATTATATAACCATGTAATCATATAAACATATAACCTTACTAGCACATGCAATAATCACAACGACTATAGCATCCCATAGACTTATCGAGCCCCTCCCCGCATCGAGCCTCGCCTAGTAAGCATAAAAACACATACCGATAACTAACATATGATATCCTCATCAAAGCCTGCCTGGCGTCGGGCCCTGCCCGGTAAGCATACCATCATATAACACGTGCAAGAGTTGAACAAACATCTAGCATCCTAACATATAAACCATGGGCCAACATTGTTTCGTTTGACCCGCTAAACCCAGTGAGGAGACTCACCTCACACTATCAAATCGCACAGACGATCCCTGGCTGGTGACTGACAGATTCTCTGAACTGTCAATATCAAAACAACACCCAATTAACAATTGGGTTCCAAACCATATAAATCCATACTCAGAGTAAAAATACCATTTTACCCTTAACCCAGCTTGATCCAAGACTTTGGCCCAAACTCAAAACCTGAAATGCCCAAAAGCCAAATAACCAATCATGGCCCAAATATGTCCCAGTTTTCCAAATTGGGCCCAAACCCCTTAAATGGTCCTTACCATAAAGCCCAGCCAATATTCCTAATCCAAGACACTTATACTCATATGACCCAATAAGAACTCAAACACCCAAGCCCAAAAGGAAGCCCAACATAAATACCAAAATCCAAAAACCTTATGTTTGAGTACGCGGGGCGTACATGCAATTTGACTTGTTCGTTGTGCGTATAGACTTGTACGCCCAACATACTCATCCATTAAGCAAATTTCGACATTAAGCTCTTAATGCTTAACGTGACATCCCCAAAATCACGACCAGAAAAGAACCGATTTAATTTATGCTTTTAAAATATTTTTCAGAGTAATCATTTGATTAAAAGAGTTGCGGAATTTGTCCCCAAAACATTACACGATAAAATAAGATTTATCAAAGCATTTCTTAAAGAAATGTATTTTCATTATATATCAAAAACTCGGGATGTCATGTTCCGATACAGACACAAAAGCATAAACAATAAAACATAGACCTTACATAGTTATATACAACTACTAGTCTATAACAAAAATATCTTCACAAGTTCCCCAACTTATGCTCTCGCGCCACTACCTGTAATACAAAGAAACTAAGTGTGTCAGGCTTGGGAGCCTGATGAGCATATATGGTTTTCAACCCACAATAAATAGTTATATTTAATTTCACCAACCAACAATAACCCGATTATCCATTTCCGTTATCTTCACTTTACGTCCATATGACAACAACTATTACAAGGGACCTAGTCTAGGATTTTAATTGGACTGACACTACTGCATAGGGGTTTCCTCAACAATGAATGTCCTAAGACAACCATGAGGGGGATAGAGTACACCGGTGAACACATCGTTCACAACACCTACAGGTAATAAACCTACCAGCGTTCCACTTGACTGTCTAGAAAGAGTCTGTGGTCATCATCCATACTCCGCTATATGACTAGATCAACAACAACATCGAGGCCTCTCATCATTTTTATTTAATCACACATCAACTATCTACCCATGCTTTACCCAACATTTTTGTAGTTAGAATATATATATATATATATATATACACACACACACACACACATTTATACACAACTTAAAACCTGTATAATATATTCATTCAATATCCATTCCAAATACCAAATAATATACAAACACGTAACACGTATTTTACAGAGAAATAATTCATATTTATGTGTTAGAAGAAAGTAACTACACACTCACATGATAAGATGATTATCGGACATCCCTACGGCTCTAAAAGCAGTATTCTTCGGTGAACCCGGGATATCCTCACAAAAACCGGGCTTCTCGCGGGCAGAGTTTCGGCTCGGGAACTCTGTTTCTCGGGATCTTCGGGGCTTCGTGTGACAACCCAAAATTTATTCCATCGTTATAACCCGTTTCCGTTAATAGAATATTCTATTTTATAAAAGTTCCGTTAATTTGGGGTAGACAAATCAATGAATGTTTTATCTTATTTCATTTTATTTTATTAACGTCGTGATGAAATAAATAAAAACACGTGAATTACCCTTCCATTTAGTTGGAAAAAGTTTATTTTTAATTACGACCATTTAATCGGGTAAAACTTTAAACCTCGTTTAACATAAGTATCGGGTAGATGTATACCGGGTACAACACTCAAGCCCTACATAAGGGTGAGTGATCACTCTTTTGGACCTTTTACCACACTAGACACTCTTTCTCTCTCTACTCTCTCTCCTCAAGGTCGTTTTTCTCCAAAAACCGTAAGTTTCCGCTCCAAATCGTAAGTTCTCTCACCCTAACTTGTTCTACAACCCATTGCATGTCATTATAGCTCAAAAATCATTCAAGAAGGCCAAAGATAAGGAGTTTACGGCCTAAGAACATCCTTAGGCCATAAACCCCTAAAAAGATGCCAAACATGCCCAAATTCCCCCCTTTAGGCTTAGAAACTAGTTTTGGACTTAACCTTGAAGTGTTTGAGTCATGAATCATCAAGTTTGGGGGCTTGAAAGAGGGTTTACGACCCAAGAACATCCTTACGCCGTAAACTCCCTCTAAACATGCAAATCAAGCCTCAAAACCCATCCAAACCACATTTGGAGCTTAGATATGACTTAGGGGCTTACAATTTCGGACTTGGAACACCTAAACCTTATCATTTAAAGGGTAAACAAGAGTTTAAGGCCCAAGCATATGCTTAGACCATAAACTCCCTTAAACCATGCCAAATGAACCTTTAAACCCCTAAATAGCCATATACCTTCACTAGAAGTTGTTAGGAATGAGCCAAGGACCTCAAAATCGAAGAATGGAGGGTGTCCAAGATTTCACAGCCTAAGCCATGGGGCTTACGACCGTAAACTCCCAAGGAGTGGTCCTAGGACCGTAAACTCCAAGGGAGTGCTCTTTTGGAACCTTAAACACCCATATAGCCTTGTATATTGCATTGGAATCCCTTCTAAAACCACAAGAGTATTGAAATCACTCAATCACACTCCTCCCATGAGTTTACGGCCGTAAACTCATGGGGGAGGTGGTCTCCCAGCCGTAAACTCACCAAAGGTGGGTTTGTGAGGAGTAAAATCCATAGTGAGGCCTAAAACTCCTTCCTAGCAACCCATCAGCCTTCTATCCACTCAGCCATAGAGCTTTTATTCACATTAGGATGTCTATATGTGTTTAATTAGAGTTTAAATCACTAATTACTTGTAAACATATGTCTTCATATGTTACTAGGGTCATAAAGGGTGTACAAGTCTTTAGCTGACACCACACGCTCGTCCGACACTTCCACCCGATCTACTCATTGCAGGTGAGTTCATACCCCTTAATGAACCTTTTCAAATGTTTTTACATGTTTTAGGGGGGTACAAGTATAATTCAACAAGTTTTATTATCAAATCATATGTGATTTATAACCCATATAGCCTTGTATATTGCCTTGGAATCCCTTCTAGAACCACAAGAGTATTGAAATCACTCAATTACACTCCTCCCATGAGTTTACGGTCGTAAACTCATGGGGGAGGTGGTCTCCCAGCCATAAACTCACCAAAGGTGGGTTTGTGAGGAGTAAACTCCATAGTGAGGCCTAAAACTCCTTCCTAGCAACCCATTAGCCTTCTAGCCACTCAACCATAGAACTTTTATTCACATTAGGATGTCTATATGTGTTTAATTAGAGTTTAAATCACTAATTACTTGTAAACATATGTCTTCATATGTTACTAGGGTCATAAAGGGTGTACAAGTCTTTACTTGACACCAAACGCTCATCCGACACTTCCACCCGATCTACTCATTGCAGGTGAGTTCATACCCCTTAATGAACCTTTTCAAATGTTTTTACATGTGGTATAATGCAACAAGTTTTATTATCAAATCATATGTGATTTATAACTTACCATCAAAAATGGATTTTTCTATACTTTTAGCTACTTACCAATAAAATTGTTTTAAATAATTATCAAATGCATTTTTAAGATTAAATTGTTGTTAAACTATTTTCAAACTGTGTTTAAACTACTTTTCTTTTAAAATATATCTACACTAATATATTTATATAAGTAAGACTTGAAGGATTTAGGACCGATAGTCCGCCTTATTTCCTGTTCTTGTTTGATGTGGTCTTAGGGTATCTGTTATCCGTCCGACTGTCGTTGATTTCTTAGTTATATATCATATATATTTGTGTTAGATATGAAAGTATCCATCTTATTCAATACCTTTGTTGATCAAGGGCAGGAATTCACACACTCTAGTTAACTATAATAGATATAGTTAAGACTACTGCTCGTTACCTCTATTACTACTATACTCACTATAACTGCTACAATTACAAGTTAATGTACATATAAGAGAACACTCTATGTACTATACTAAAAGTCTAATATACTATAACACAAGAGAAGACACTAATCCAGAGTATAACACGCTATCCCTCTATAAGGCACTCTACCGTGCTTACACCATGTGACCAGGGCTTCCCGAAAGGAAAGCAACACTACATGTATAGATCTATACAGGACGGATGCTACTACATCCCGACTGTTACCTACCGTCCGGGCCGACTAGGCCCAGGGGCGACACTACATCACTACATTACGTATGACCGGAAAGGTCATCGGGTTCTCTATTATCATTTAGTTTGGTTACATGAGGGGTTACACCCATATCCAAATTAATACACTAAGACTTAAAGTCTAAGCTAATATCCTGAAGTAAATAATTATCTATTACAAATTGAAGTTTGCAACACTACTACAATCAACAGGCATAACTTTTCCTCATCTAAGTTACTTACAAGAGAATTATTACTTTGTTATTATAACTGAAGGTTTCAATAATAATACTTTTACACACTCAAAGGGTTTAACTTACAAAAGTACATTTCTGGAAAATATAGGATTTTCTAGGGATTTCTACTACTCACAAACATAAATTTCAGTTTTTATATTACATGTTTGTAAACACTTTTACACAGACAACGACACTAAATTCTTATGAACTCACCAGCTTTATGCTGATACTCGTTTTCGAAATAACTTGTATCCTCAGGTCAAAGATAGACAAGTACTGGTGCAGCTTTTGAGAAGATGGAGCATATACAAGACCCATATTTTATTTTTGTTATACTTTTGGTGTTTATTTACTATACATAACACACTTGTAATTAAATTTACTATATAAATGAAATGGTTATTGTCGCTTGTGTTTACTATTATGCAATTGTTATGATACTGTACATGACGTCCTCCACCCCAGAACGTATTCCGCCGTTCTCGGTTTTGGGGTGTGACAGATTGGTATCAGAGCATTGTTTATAGTGAATTAAGTATATCAACCTATAAAAGATATACGAACTATAAACACTTCGGGACTAAAACACTCTGACCAGGAATATATACTTCTAAATACTAAAATATTTAATTAAGTATATATATATACATTCACCACTACAAAAGGGTCAGTATCATACTAGAACAGAACAAAAGTATTAAGATTGTTGAACAGCACAATTAAGCTTAGAGACATATAGTCACATCTGGGGGGATGTAGCCTGATCAACTACATTTTTCCAGGAGTGACTAGCATGTGCCTAAGAGTGATTATAGTGTTGCAAAAAGTCTAAAAACTTACCAACATTACCACAAGAACGTTAGAACAAGAATACTATAGGAGTATTCTGTATTCAACTAACTACATATGTGAGAACTAAAAGGGTCGTTACTAGTAGGGCAATAGTTGCTAAGTGGATACACCACGGTTACATGTGACTGGGGCGCTATAGACTTAGAATTTGTGGCCTTTGCTTCATTTTCTGTTCTTGTTTGATTGGGGATCTAAAGTTAGGGTGGCTTATTCGAAGGACTATCTTGCTTCGGTTACCTATAATTGGTATGCACTATGCAAGTATTGGGTCGACTAATAACGATCCATCTTATAAGTATCATAGATAAGTACGTCTATTAACCTTTCTTTCCCCATTCTCGCGTAGACAGCATGGCTGGCTTCCACCATCCCGACGATCCGTATTACCCAAACCAAGGCAATGGGGATGGCTTGATGAGGAGCCAGAAGATGATCACCCGATCCCTTTGGATGATCACCATGCAGAAGGCTTTTCGGATAGCTCCAGCTCCAAGCCAGAAGTTAACAACCCACCCCCTGTAGCTCCAAACCGCAACCCCCTTCCGGCATTTCAAGATCCCACTCCCATGTGGGCAATAACCTTGAACCGATGGAGCGAGGAGCAAGGTTAGCCTTTACCTTACCATGGAGACCGAAGCTTCTAAAACATAAGCAAGGGAGGATCAACGGACTGAGTTCTGCCCATCATGGTCTGAAGGATTGCCAGGAATGTCGAGCAAGGTCAAGCAGTCATTGGCCGAGTTGTAAAAGTGCATGCCAACTCAAATCTCAACATTGTTCGCATTTGCCAACTTGAAGAAGCTATGGATAGGACGAGGAGGACCAATGAGGCTCTGCAGCAACAACTAGCTGCATCCCGAGCCGAAGTTAGGGAACTCCGAGCACGCCAGAGGGCTCATGAACGACATCTTCAGGAAGTTATGTGCCAACTAGCTGATCTGAGGGTTCGCCCAATGGGGACCCGTCGCCAGTAGAAGATGTCGAAACATCTCACTCTTTTGTTTAAGGACTAGCCTTTTCTTTTCTATGCTCAGTAGAGCATTTGTCTGTAAACATTCCTAACTTTGAAAGTACTCAAATTAGGCCTCTAGACTGCCAACATTTTCCTTATGGTTTGATGTAAGACCTATTGTTAGGTCACTTTTCCCGAGCTTGTATTACATCATTAATACCAGTAAATTGGCAGTTAACTACTCTATTGCTACGACTCTCTATCTGATCATCGGGCTATGTTGATTTAGTCCATGAAACACTCTTATCACATTTACAATAGACTCTTACTATTGTCATCATCTCTATGAACTTTCAGTGAAAGATGCCTCCTCGCAAGCGCCCAAACAGAGGCAGACCAGCGAATCAAACTCCACCACCACCACCTCCTCCTCTGCAGTTCGATCCAGTGCTGTTTCAAACAGCTGTGACCGCAACCATGGCCCAAATGAATTATGGCGATGCTAGTGGAGCCGGAATGGGCAGTAAGTCCAGACATGGTGAAATTCCCTCATGTACACAGGGGTGTACTTATAAAGATTTCATGAACTGTAAACCCACATTTTTCAATGGGACCAGAGGAATCCTTGCTCTGTCCCAATGGATCGAAAGAGCCGAAGCCATTTTCGAAATGTGCTCATGCCTCAAAGAAAGTAAAATCAAGTTTGCTGCTGCTACCTTCACCGAAAGGGTCGTGGCACGGTGGAATGGCCACGTCAGTTCACTCTCTCTAGTAACAGCCAATGCCATGGGCTGGGACACACTAAAGGACGTACTGAGAAAGGAGTATTGCCCAAGAGGTGAGGTACAAAAGCTTGAAGAGGAACTCTGGAACCTCAAGATGAGGGGGACAGGCATAGTGGCTTATACGGCCAGGTTCTGCAACCTGGTAGCTATGTGCCCTAACATGATTCCTTCTGAGAGCAAGAAAATCGAACGATACATCTGGGGTTTAGTGCCTCCGTATCAAGGAAATGTTATATCTTCCCATCCTGCAACCTTTGACAGCGCCAAGGAGCTGGCCCATAGGTTGATTGATCATGAAACTCCTTCCACTCCAGCAACAACAACCATAACTGCCACTGCACCACCCAAATCAACTGACAAAAAGAGGAAGCGTTGGGATTAGAAGAAGGGCAAGAAAACTCAAACCTCCTCCAAAGACCAACAAATCGTGGTTGTCCATGCTACCACCACTCCTGCTACCCGGTACCAGCAAAAACCTATGTTGGGAACCTGCCCAAGTGCCCCAAGTGCCCCTTCCATCACAACGGCCCCTGTCGTGAATTGCACTGCACCAACTGCGGCCGGAAGGGCCATACCGTCCGGTTTTGTAGATCCCAACCCAAACCTATCTCTCAAGTCCCTAGTTCAGGAGTGAGTCATGCCTGCTATGGCTGTGGTGAAGCTGGTCATTTCAAGAAAAACTTCCTGAAGGCTAGGAATGCGGGAGGAATAGGAAGACTACTCGCTATTGGCCACAATGAAGTAGTAGCGGACCCCGCAGTAGTCACGGGTACGTTCCTTCTCAACAACTCTTATGCCTGTGTCTTATTCGATAGTGGTGCAGAAAGAAGCTTCATAAATCAAAACTTTAAACACTTACTTAAGCAATCCCCACAACCACTAAAAGAAACATTCATCGTAGAAATGGCTAACAGAAAGACCGAAAGCTCTAACGAAATTTACATAGGTTGTACCCTCACGTTAGATAATCATTCATTCCCAATCGATCTCATACCAGTCTCGATCAAGAGTTTCGATGTCATTGTTTGCATGGACTGGTTGAGTCTTCATCACGCTGATATCCTATGCTTCGACAAAGCCATCCGCCTAAATCTACTGAATAACGAAACTCTGTTAATCTACGGAGACAAACCCGGTACGAGCCTTCGTATCATCTCCAGTATTCAAGCCCAGAAGTACTTACGTAAGGAATATCACGCATTCCTTGAACACGTCGTCGACACAAGCCAGAAAGCGAGAAATCTAAAAGACATCCCTGTTGTATGTGATTTCCCTGACGTCTTTCCAGAGGAGCTCCCAGGTTTACCTCCCAAACGTTAGGTGGAGTTCAGAATCGACCTAGTCCCAGGAGCTACCCCCGTAGCTAAATCGCCCTATCGTTTAGCACCTGCAGAAATGCAAGAACTGTCTGGTCAACTTAACGAGCTGCTCAGCAAGGGCTTTATAAGACCGAGCTTCTCACCCTGGGGAGGTCCGGTCTTGTTCGTGAAGAAGAAGGACGGATCATTCCATATGTGCATCGACTATAGGGAGCTCAACAAACTCACAATCAAAAATCTTTACCCGCTTCCCCGCATAGACGACCTATTCGACCAACTACAAGGGGCGAGTTACTTTTCCAATATTGATCTTAGGTCCGAGTATCACCAGCTACGAGTGCTTGAGGAGGATGTTCCGAAGACAGCCTTCCGAACTCGTTACGGACACTACGAGTTCGTAGTGATGCCCTTTGGACTGACTAACGCACTCGCAGTGTTTATGGACCTGATGAATAGGGTGTGTCTTCCATACTTATATCAGTTCGTCATCGTCTTTATTGACGACATACTCGTCTACTCTAGGAGTGAGGAAGAACATATAACTCATCTACGACAAGTCCTAGAAACCCTACGATCGGAGAAGTTATACGCGAAGTTCTCTAAGTGTGAATTTTGGATCCGAATAGTTGAATTCTTAGGACACGTGGTTAGTGAGGAAGGAATCCACGTGGACCCATCCAAGATTAAAGCTATCGAGAACTGGTCAGCACCAAAAATGCCTACAGAAATTCGTCAATTTCTAGGCCTCGCTGGCTACTACCGCATATTCATTCAGAACTTCTCTTGGATTGCGAAACCTCTCACCATGTTGACACAGAAAGGCGTAACATTTGACTGGGAAGAGAAACAGGAGAAGGCATTCCAGACCCTGAAGCGAGCTCTATGCACCGCACCGGCATTATCCCTTCCCGAAGGGACAAAAGATTTTGTGGTATACTGCGATGCATCGAACCAAGCGCTCGGTTGTGTCTTGATGCAACGAGGTAAGGTCATCACCTATGCCTCAAGGCAGCTAAAGACACATGAGGTTAACTACACCACGCACGATCTCGAGTTAGGGGTGGTTGTATTCGCTCTAAAGATATGGAGACACTACCTGTATGGAACGAAGAGCATAATATACACTGACCATAAAAGCCTCCAACACATAATGAACCAGAAGGAGCTCAATATGAGGCAACGACGGTGGGTCAAACTACTCAATGATTACGACTGCAAGATTCGTTATTACTCGGGGAAAGGCAATGTAGTAGCAGACGCCCTAAGTAGAAAAGAGTATTCTGGTCGAAGGGTCAAGTCGTTAACAATGACTATCCATTCGCATCTATCCGCACATATTAAGGAGGCTCAGCTCGAAGCCTTAAAGCCTGAGAATGTGGCGGAAGAATCCCTACATGGAATGGATAAGAACTTGGAGGTCAAGGGTGATGGAGCCTATTATCTCATGGACCGAATCTGGACGCCACGCCACGGTGGTTTCAGAGACTTGGTCATGAAGGAAGCACACAACACTCGATACTCCGTTCACCCAGGTTCAGATAAGATGTATTTGGATCTCAAAAAGCTATACTGGTGGCCTAACATGAAAGCAGAGATTGCTACCTTCGTGAGTAAATGCCTTACTTGCGCAAGGGTCAAGGTCGAATACCAGAAGCCATCGGGTCTTCTCCAACAACCGGAGATACTGGAGTGGACGTGGGAACGGATCACTATGGATTTCATAACTAAGCTACCCAAGACAACGGGTGGGCTGGATACCATATGGGTCATCATCGACAGATTGACCAAGTCCGCACACTTCCTACCCATCAAAGAGATAGACAAGATGGAGAAACTCAGAAGAACATACATTAAGGAAATAGTTCGGCTACATGGTGTCCCTATATCTATTATCTCTGATAGAGATAGTAGGTTTACTTCGAGATTTTGGTAATCACTGCAAAACGCATTAGGGACGAGGCCGGACATGAGTACAGCCTACCATCCGCAGAATGACGGACAAAGTGAGAGGACGATCCAAACCTTAGAGGATATGCTGCGAGCCTGTGTGATCGAATTTGGTAAAGCGTGGGATACACACTTACCCCTTGTGGAGTTTTCCTACAACAATAGTTATCATACGAGCATCAAGGCAGCTCCATTTGAAGCCCTCTACGGCCGGAAGTGCAGATCCCCTCTATGTTGGGATGAGGTGGGTGACACTCAGTTAGCTAAAGGACGAGTTCCTGACAGCACTCTCACGGGTCCGGAGATCATTCGAGAAACGACCGAAAAGATTGTACAGATTCGTGAACGATTAAAAGACGTTAGGGATCGACAGAAAAGCTACGCATACAAACGAAGAAAACCTTTGGAATTCCAGGTGGGAGATCGAGTCCTTTTGAAAGTCTCACCCTGGAAGGGCACGATACGCTTTGGAAAGCATGGAAAACTGAACCCAAGGTACATAGGGCCTTTCGAGATTCTCGCTAGAATCGGTCCCGTAGCTTACAAACTCAACCTATCCCACGAGCTAAGTAACATACATCCTACTTCCATGTCTCAAACTTGAAGAAATGCCTGTCCGACGAGACTCTCGTAATCCCACTCGACGAGATCAAAGTCAACGAGAGCCTCAACTTCGTGGAAGAGCCTGCGGAGATTATGGACCGGGAGGTTAAACGAACGAAACAAAGCCGCACCCCAATTGTGAAGGTTCGATGGAACGCCAAACGAGGACCGAAGTTCACTTGGGAGCGCGAGGATCAAATGAAACTCAAATATCCCTATCTCTTTACTTAGTAGTACTGTGATAACTTAGTTGCTTGAATTCTAAATTTCGAGACGAAATTTCCTTAACAGGGGGAGGATGTGACAACCCAAAATTTATTCCATCGTTATAAACCGTTTTCGTTAATAGAATATTCTATTTTATAAAAGTTCCATTAATTTGGGGTAGACAAATCAATGAATGTTTTATCTTATTTCATTTTATGTTATTAACGTCGTAATGAAATAAATAAAAACACGTGAATTACCCCTCCATTTAGTTGGAAAAAGTTTATTTTTAATTACGACCATTTAATCGGATAAACTTTAAACCTTGTTTAACATAAGTATCGGGTAGATGTATACCGGGTACAACACTCAAACCCTATATAAGGGTGAGTGATCACTCTTTTGGACCTTTTACCACACTAGACACTCTTTCTCTCTCTACTCTCTCTCCTCAAGGTCGTTTTTCTCCAAAAACCACAAGTTTCTGCTCCAAATCGTAAGTTCTCTCACCCTAACTTGTTTTACAACCCATTGCATGTCATTATAGCTCAAAAATCATTCAAGAAGGCCAAAGATAAGGAGTTTACGGCCTAAGAACATCCTTAGGCCGTAAACCCCTAAAAAGATGCCAAACATGCCCAAATTCTCCCCTTTAGGCTTAGAAACTAGTTTTGGATTTAACCTTGAAGTGTTTGAGTCATGAATCATGAATTTTGGGGGCTTGAAAGAGGGTTTACGGCCCAAGAACATCCTTAGGCTGTAAACTCCCTCTAAACATGCAAATCAAGCCTCAAAACCCTTCCAAACCACATTTGGAGCTTAGATATGACTTAAGGACTTACAATTTCAGACTTGGAACACCTAAACCTTATCATTTGAAGGGTAAACAAGAGTTTATGGCCCAAGAATATGCTTAGACCGTAAACTCCCTTAAACCATGCCAAATGAACCTTTAAACCCCTAAATAGCCTTATATCTTCACTAGAAGTTGTTAGGAATGATCCAAGGACCTCAAAATCGAAGAATGGAGAGTGTCCAAGAGTTCACGACCTAAGCCATGGGGATTACGACCATAAACTCCCAAGGAGTGGTCCTAGGATCGTAAACTCCAAGGGAGTGCTCTTTTGGAACCTTAAACACCCCTATAGCCTTATATATTGCCTTGGAATCCCTTCTAGAACCACAAGAGTATTGAAATCACTCAATTACACTCCTCCCATGAGTTTACGGCCGTAAACTCATGGGGGAGGTGGTCTCCCAGCCGTAAACTCACCAAAGGTGGGTTTGTGAGGAGTAAACTCCATAGTGAGGCCTAAAACTCCTTCCTAGCAACCCATTAGCCTTCTAGCCACTCAACCATAGAGCTTTTATTCACGTTAGGATGTCTATATGTGTTTAATTAGAGTTTAAATCACTAATTAATTGTAAACATATGTCTTCATATGTTACTAGGGTCATAAAGGGTGTACAAGTCTTTACTTGACACCATACGCTCATCTGACACTTCCACCCGATCTACTCATTGCAGGTGAGTTCATACCCATTAATGAACCTTTTCAAATGTTTTTACATGTTTTAGGGAGGGATACATGTGTAATGCAACAACTTTTATTATCAAATCATATGCCCGCCTTATTTCCTGTTCTTGTTTGATGTGGTCTTAGGGTATCTGTTATCCGTCCGACTGTTGTTGATTTCTTAGTTATATATCATATATATTTGTGTTAGATATGAAAGTATCCATCTTATTCAATACCTTTGTTGATCAAGGGCAGGAATTCACACACTCTAGTTAACTATAATAGATATAGTTAAGACTACTGCTCGTTACCTCTATTACTACTATACTCACTATAACTGCTACAATTACAAGTTAATGTACATATAAGAGAACACTCTATGTACTATACTAAAAGTCTAATATACTACAACACAAGAGAAGACACTAATCCAGAGTATAACACACTATCCCTCTATAAGGCACTCTACTGCGCTTACACCATGTGATCAGGGCTTCCCGAAAGGAAAGCAACACTACATGTATAGATCTATACAGGACGGACGCTACTACATCCCGACTGTTACCTACAGTCCGAGCCGACTAGGCCCAGAGGTGGCACTACATCACTACATTACGTATGACCGGAAAGGTCATCGGGTTCTCTATTATCATTTAGTTTGGTTACATGAGGGGTTACACCCATATCCAAATTAATACACTAAGACTTAAAGTCTAAGCTAATATCCCGAAGTAAATAATTATCTATTACAAATTGAAGTTTGCAACACTACTACAGTCAACAGGCATAACTTTTCCTCATCTACGTTACTTACATGAGAATTATTACTTTATTATTATAACTGAAGGTTTCAATAATAATACTTTTACACACTCAAAGGGTTTAACTTTCAAAAGTACATTTCTGGAAAATATAGGATTTTCTAGGGATTTCTACTACTCATAAACATAAATTTCAGTTTTTATATTACATGTTTGTAAACACTTTTACACAGACAACGACACTAAATTCTTATGAACTCACCAGCTTTATGCTGATACTCGTTTTCGAAATAACTTGTATCCTCAGGTCAAAGATAGACAGGTACTGGTGCAGCTTTTGAGAAGATGGAGCATATACAAGACCCATCTTTTTATTTTTGTTATACTTTTGGTGTCTATTTACTATACAGAACACGCTTGTAATTAAATTTACCATGTAAATGAAATGGTTGTTGTCGCTTGTTTTTACTATTATGCAATTGTTATGATACTGTACATGACGTTCTCCACCCCATAACGTATTCCGGCTAAAACTCGTTCGATCTCAAATTCGAACTTTGGGTCGCATACCGCTAAGTCGAAACTTCGAAAAATCATAACTTTCTCATTCGATGTCAGATTTAGATATTCTTTTTATGCACGCTCTCGGTTTAACGTATTCCATGACTTTCGTTTAAATTACGAAGACTGAATATCACTCTAATGTAAATTCACTATTTACGTCACACAATGTCGTACTGGTTCTTTCGCGAAACTTCGACAGGTCATAACTTCTTTGTTATAACTCAGATTTTGGCATTCTTTATATACCTGGAACCCTTGTCTCGACCACTACAACTTCCTTCATAGATATTGGGCTTATCTAATATTTTATTTTTACGCTTATTTTTATTCTTAATTTATTTAAGCCATACAATTAAGCATAAAACACATAATACTCAAATAGTACATTCTTATTATTTCAAAATGAGTTACAAAGGTTAACATAGACTATTACATCAACATTAATGCCTAGCCCAGAAACATGGGTGTTACAATTCTCTCAACCTTAGAATGATTCCGTCCCCAGAATCACACATCAACAAACAAATGTGGATAGCGACTCATCATGTCACTCTTCGTTTCCCAGGTGAGATTTGGCCCATTCGTATGTTTCCATCGGACAAACACTAATTCGACCATCTTGCGTTGCAACTTCTTAGTCTTTCGGTCAACGATTGCCTCTGGTTCTTCAATCAACCTTTTGTTCTTATCAAATCTTAATTCATAAATTGGAATTATGTCGGGAACTTCTCCCGTAAACTTCCTCGAATAACACACATGGAAAGTGTTATGAATTTCATTAAGTTCTTCGGGTAATTCTAGCTTGTAATCTTGGTTCCCAATCCTCTGAAGAACTTTAAACGGTCCAATAAACCTTGGACTTAACTTTCCCTTTTTACCAAATCTTATAAGTCCCTTCCACGGTGAGACTTTAAGCAAAACCAAATCCACAACTTCAAAAGTCATCGATCTTCACTTGTTGTCAGCATAGCTCTTTTGTCGATCCTGAGTTGCCAACATTCTCTCTCTAATTATTTTCAACTTTTCAGCAGTTTGATGGACTATCTCCGGTCCCATAAACTGCTTTTCCCCAGCCTCAAGCCAACAAGACAGCGTACGACATTTTTTTCCGTACATAGCTTGATAAGGTGTCATTTTTATGCTCGAGTGGAAACTATTATTGTAGGAAAATTATACCAAAGGTAAATGTTCATCCCAATAATCTTGGAATTCCAAGGTACATGCTCTCAGCATATCTTCAAGCGTTTGTATCATTCGTTCGTTCTGACCATCAGTCTGTGGATAGTAAGTTGTACTTAAACACAACTTGGTACCCATTTCCTCTTGTAGACTTTTCCAAAACCTTGAGGTGAAATGACTATCACGATCCGATACAATTGTTAACGGAACACCGTGAAGCCTCACAATTTCCTTCACGTAAGAATTCGTAGGCTTATATATAGACCATTTTCATTAGCTACTATGAAATGCACACTCTTAGTGAAGCGATCAAGGACCACCCAAATCATGTTGTGACCGTTCTTTGTTTTGGGTAGTTTAGTGACAAAATTCATAGCAATGTCTTCCCATTTACCCATAGGCATAGGTAAAGGTTCTAAACTCCCGTATGGTTTCTGATGTTGTGCCTTAACCCGCACACATGTCACACACTCCACCATGTACTTTGCAATATCAAGCTTCATCGTCGGCCACCAGTAATAGGGTTTCAGTACCTATACATTTTAGTGTTGCCATGATGAATTGAGTACATGGTTTTGTGAGATTCTTTCATCAGAAGATCTCTTATTCCTACTGACTTAGGTACCCAAATACGATCTTGGAATACCTTCAGTTCGTGACTGTTTGTACCAAACACTAACTTTTTGCCCAAACGTTCTCCCTTTCGGTCATTTTTCTCAGAAGCTTCCTCTTGGGCTTTCTTTTTACTCTCCATAACTATCGATACAACTTCTATTCTTAACGCTCTTGGCCTTTTTCTTTCAAGATTGACTTTCCAACTGAGAGCATCAACGACAACATTTGCTTTATTGGGGTGGTAAAGTATCTCACAGTCGTAGTCTTTAAGTAACTCTAGTCAGCGTCGTTGCCTCATATTTAATTCTTTCTGATTAAAGAGATATTGGAGACTCTTATGACCAGTGAAAAGTTTGCACTTCGAGCCATAGAGGTAATGCCTCCATATCTTCAGAGTGAAAACCACCGCTGCCAGCTCCAAATCGTTAGTAGGGTAGTTTTTCTCATGCTCTTTCAACTGTCGAGACGCATATGCTATCACCTTTTATCTTTGGTTCAAAACCCAACCCAACCAACACCAGACGCATCACTATAAACAGTGAAGTCTTCAACTCCATCGGGTAGAGAAAGAATCGGTGTCTCACATAACTTCTTCTTTAGCAACTCGAATGCTTCTTTGTGCTTATCACTCCAGGTATAAGTAGCTCCTTTGTGAGTTAAAGTTGTTAATGGAGTAGTAATCAAAGAAAAGCCTTGGATAAACCTTTAGTAATATTCAACTAATCCCAAAAAGCTTCGGATCTTCGTGGGACTTTTCGGTTGTTCCCACTTCATCACAACTTCAATCTTTGTTTGATCAACCATTATCCCTTCTTGGCTGACCACGTGACCGAAGAATTAGACTTCTCGAATCCAAAAATCACATTTGGAGAACTTTGCATACAACTTCTCATTCTTCAAGACTTCCAACACTTCTCGCAGGTGTCTGTCATGCTCCTCTTGGCTTTTTCGAGTAAATCAGAATGTCATCTATGAACACTATCATAAAATTTTCAAGGAACGGGTTACAAACCTTATTTATTAAATCCATGAATGCTGCTGGAGCATTGGCTAGTCCAAACACCATAACCAAAAACTCATAGTGTCCATATCGTGTTCTGAATGCAGTCTTCTCGATATCCTGCTCTCCTACCTTCAGCTGATGATATCCTGACCTTAGGTCAATCTTTGAAAAATAACTTGAACCTTGTAGCTGATCGAACAAGTCATCAATCCTCGGCAACAAATATCTATTCTTTATTGTTGCCTTGTTCAACTCTCTGTAATCGATGCACGTCCTCATACTCCCGTCTTTTTTCTTTACGAATAACACCGGAGTTCCCTAGGGTGATGAACTAGGTCTAATGAAAACCTTCTCCAATAACTCATGAAGTTGCATCATTAGCTCTTCATTTCTGTTGGTGCTAATCGGAAAGGTGCTTTTGATATTGGTGTCATCCCTGGTAACAAGTCGATACAAAATTCTACTTGTCGATCAAGCGGTAATCCGGAAAGATCTTCGGGAAATACTTTCGGATAATCACACACCACATTAATGCTTTGCATCTTCTTTTTCTCCTTCTTAGCATCGATCACGAATACCAAATATGATGTACATCCTTTGGCCAAAAACTTTTTGGCTTTCATTAGAGAAATGATTCCAAAATTTACTCTGCGTTTGTCCCCATACACCATAAATGACTCTTTCCCTGGCTGGTTTACTTTTACAATCTTCTTATTGCACAGTATTTCGGCATCATTGGCGCTAAGCCAATCCATCCCCAGCACGATGTCGAAACCGTTTAGTTCGATAGGCAATAATTCCTCGTGGAGCTTATTCCCATTCGAGTCAATTAGGATGTTTTTCATACGATGGCTAATAGCTATAAACTTGCCACTAGCAACTTCGACTAATAAAGCATTATCCAGTCTATTGACAGACAAAGCTAGTTTTCTATCAAATTCATGCGAAATAAATGAGTAATTGGCTCCAGAATCAAATAAAATTTAAGCAGGCAATTCGTTTACGAGAGAGGTACCTGAAGCTACATCAGCTTCTTCTTTAGCGACTTCCAGTGTCATCTGGAAGGCTCTCGCCTTCGGCTTTTGTGGAATATTGGGATTTCCTGCCTCCTTATTTTTCAGATAATCCCTCGAGATGTGTCCCTTCTCACCACACCCATAGCAGTCTTTCTTGGTAAGGGTGCATTCATTGGCATAGTGTCATGGCTTTCCACATTTGAAGCATGTGGTTTCCCCGCCACATTTCCCATGATGCTTATTCTTGCATTTGTCGCACCATTTTGCTTCGCCTCCTCTACCTCCTCTCGAACTAGACTTCGATAATTTACCCTTTTTGTTGGACCCTGAGGGTCCGTCGAACTTCCTATTCTCACCAACCTCTGACCTTTGCAGACCTTTCTCCCTGATTTGGGTCTCCACATTTCTAGCAGCCCAGATGGCGGCTTTCAATGTGGTTGCTTGCTTAACCATTGGACCAAAGTCCACTGGTAGTCCGAGAGAAAACTTGTTGACCTTAGAGAGTTCAGTTGGAACTAAATATGGGATAAGCTTCATATTTTATGTGAAACTAGCAGCGTATTCAGTAACGCTCATTTCCCCTTCTTCAAATTCTGAAACTAATTATTGATTTCCAGAAGGTCCTGCTCGGACCAGTATTACATTTTGAGTTGCACCACAAAGTCTTCCCAATACATCTTGCTCGCTTCTCCCTTGGGCATAGAGTCAGCTAACAGCTTCCACCAACTCAACACACCAAATTTTAACAGAGGGATCGCAAGAGCGGTCTTCTGTCTGTTGCTGCATTCACAACTCTCGAACATTGTCTCCATTTCAGAGATCCAGTTTATAACTTGTACTGATGTCGGGATTCCGGATAGACATGGTGGCTTGGATGCCATGAAATCCTTGTACTTGCAGCCACGCCTATCATTTCCTCCATCCTAGTTGACTCGCCTAACAATTGGTGGGTTGGCTTGACCAACAGTCCCACTAAAGTTTCATCCTTCCGAATGCCCTTCATTTAATTCGGGCTGTTTATCGGCATTGAAGGTTCTTCATGATTCTGCCAAAGCAGATGTCTCGTTTCTTCCATCTGACGATCCAACATTGTTTGAATCATCAATTATACCCCAGCCATTGTCGTTGGCTCAGGTGTTGCTGCTACAATAGGTACTCGCTCAATCATAGGTGGTTGATTCGTGTTTTCATTTGCGTTTCCAACGCCACTTCTGGTTCTTACCATTTTGATCTATACACCGAATAAGGTGAAATTATATCCTCATCCATGAAAGATAAATGAATCGTCCTTATCACTCCAAAACGTTTACATGCTACTTCTAATACCGTAATCCTACGCTTTGAATCCTAAACACACGAGGTTTCCAGATCCGGTTGGCAACAAACCATAGATCCGAACAAATAATATCATATATGACATGCATATAACATTTAGCACATAAAAGCATTTTAGGCATCTTTCCTAAAATAAACTAGTGCTTGTGTCTAAAATATAACAGACACTTATCTCACAATCTTCACTTAGCATTCTAAGTTTAAGTCTAGAAATCCTACAAATTTGTAGTTCGCTTAAACTAATGCTCTGATACCAACTGTGACATCCCCAAAATCACGGCCATAAAAGACCGATTTAATTTTATGCTTTTAAAATAATTTTCAGAGTAATCCTTTGATTAAAAGAGTTGTGGAATTTGTCCCCAAAACATTACATGATAAAATAAGATTTATCAAAGCATTTCTTAAAGAAATGTATTTTCATTATATATCAAAACTTGGGATGTCATGTTCCGATACAGACACAAAAACATAAACAATAAAACATAGACTTACATAGTTATATACAACTACTGGTCTATAACAAAAATATCTTCACAAGTTCCCCAACTTATGCTCTCGCGCCACTACCTGTAATACAAACAAACCGAGTGGGTAAGGCTTGAGAGCCTGATGAGCATATAGGGTTTTCAACCCACAATAAATAGTTATATTTAATTTCACCAACCAACAATAACCCGATTACCCATTCCCGTTATCCTCACTTTACTTCCCTATGACAACAACTATTACAAGGGACCTAATCTAGGATTTTCATCGGATGAACACTACTGTAGAGGGATTTCCTCAACAATGAATGTCCTAAGGCAACCATGAGGGGGATAGAGTACACCGGTGAACACATTGTTCACAACACCTACAGATAATGAACCTATCAGCGTTCCATTGGACTGTCTAGAAAGAGTTTGTGGTCATCATCCATACTCCGCTATATGACTAGATCAACAACAACATCGATGCCTCTCATCATTTTTATCTAATCACACATCAACTATCTACCCATGATTTACCCAATATTTTTGTAGTTAGAATATATATATATATATATATATATATATATATATATATATATATATATATATATATATACACACACACACATACATACACACACACAAATTTATACACAACTTAAAACCTGTATAATATATTCATTCAATCCATTCCAAATACTAGATAATATATAAACACATAACACGCGTTTTATAGAGAAATAATTCATATCTATGTGTTAGAAGAAAGCAACTACACACTCACATGATAAGATGATTATTGGACACCACTACGGCTCTAAAAGCAGTATTCTTCGGTGAAACTGGGAGATCTTCACAAAAACTGGGCTTCTCGCGGGCAGAGTTTCGGCTAGAGAACTCTGTTTCTCGGGATCTTCGGGGCTTCGGGACTCGCTTCGGGTTTCGGGATGATACCGAGGCTTCGGGGGTATAATTTGCACGTAAATCGATGTAATACGGGGGATAGAGAAGAGATTTGGCAACAACACACAACTGGCTTTGTGATATATTTATAGTGTTGAAGTATGCCGCGAACGCAGGGCGTTCTGCGAATGTTGGGCGTTCCCTTCGAACGTGGTGCGTAGGAGCGGGGTTCCGTCCCTATCCCTTATCCATTGAGTCAGCATCGACGTGGCCACTCCAGAGCCAAGTATTGAACGTGGGGCGTTCCCTCCTCGTTATGCATGCATCGAACTTTAGGAATTCATAACTTTCGCATACGTTCTCTGTTTTTGACGTTATTTATATCCACGTGTAGGTGAGATTATGCTCTACAACTTTTGTTTAGACTTCGTCGGTTAATTTTTACCTTTATTTTTATTATATTATCTTTTGTAGGCCGGGACAGGAGAACTCTGTTAGAAAATCATAACTTCTTCATCTGACGTCCCTTTTCATCTGTCTTTCTACCGTTGCGCTACTATCGACGAGATCTTCGATTCTCGTTTAGATTGTTTCGGCTAAAACTCGCTCGATCTCAAATTCGAACTTCGGATCGCATACCGCTAAGTTGAAACTTCGAAAAATCATAACTTTCTCATACGAAGTCAAATTTAGACGTTCTTGTTATGCACGGTCTCGGTTTAACATATTCTACGACTTTTGTTTCGATTTACTAAGGCTAAATATCGCTCTAACGTAAATTCACTTTTTACGTCATGCAGTGTCGTACTGGTTCTGTCGTGAAACTTCGACAGGTCATAACTTCTTCGTTATAACTCATATTTCGGCATTCTTTATATATTCGGAACCCTTGTCACAATCACTACAACTTCCTTCATAGATATCGGACTTATCTATTATTTTATTTTTACGCTTATTTTATTCTTACTTTATTTAAGCCATGTAATTATGCATAAGACACATAATACTCAAACAATACATTCTTATTATTTCAAAACGAGTTACAAAGGTTAACCTAAACTATTACATCAACATTAATGTCTAGCCCATAAACACGGACATTACACTTAAGTCAAGAAGTCCAAAGCACAAATTTGAGCCCATACAAGTGTCAAGAACCATAAAGTCATTGACTTGGTGACTTTGCATTCCCTATAAGAACCAATATTCAAGATAAAGCATTATACTTTCACCAAATGGACACCATCTCATGCATAAGGAATTCCAAACCCTAAAGGAGGCAACTTTGTGCATCTAAAACCTCAAAAACACCAAGAGTGGCAACTCATAGCTCATGGAATGGTACCAACCCACTAGATCTCATTCTTGAGGCGAAAAAGAGACCAAAACTCGTACAACATAGATATAAGCCAGCATTGAACAAGATTCAAGCTTTTTACCTCAAACAAGCTGGAAATAAAGCACATAATCAAGATCCACAAGCTATTCCTTGATCCATAACCTTGCACAAAACTCCATCTTCTTGGAGATGACCCAAAAACACCAAGATGCACATAATGAGCTCAAAATCACAACCATGGAAGGCTTAGAGTCGATTTATAGGTTTTTTGGGACTTAGAGTGTAACGACCGAAAAATTCCAACCAATTTAAACTTTTCAAAAACAACCTGATTTCATTAAATTATTACAAAAAGGTTTTCAATACAATTTATTTAGAGTATTCCCATAATCACATCACAGCATAAACATGAGGAGCGGTACGATCACGCCTTCGCCTTGCCACGGTCTCCTGAAGAACCTGAAAAACATTAAAACACAACTGTAATCCCGAAAGCTTAGTGAGATATCCCCAAAATACCAACCACATATACCATACATGCATAACATGCCATAACATATCCGATCACAGAACAACTATGCACTTCGGGTCTACTGTGTGACTGGTCCGCCGTACCGGCCAACAGTCCACCTAGTCCACCCTCCGAGTCTAGCCATATACTCTGAGTTTGTAGTGTGATTGGTCCGCCCACACCGGGCCTTCAATCCACATGGTCTACTCTCCGAGTCTAGCCATATACATCGAGTCTGCAGTGTGATTGGTCCGCCCGCACCAGGCCTTCAATCCACCTGGTCCACTCTCTGAGTCTACAATATGACTGGTCCGCCCGCACCGGGCCTTCAGTCGGCCTGGTCCACTCTTCGAGCCTCGGCACGTCTGGTCCGCCCTCTTGGGCCTACAACCTATCCGGACCGCTCGTTGGGCCTTCGGGACAACCGGTCCGCCCTGGGTATCTTGGCCTACAGCACAAAGCAGGACCCCGCCTCAACCCAACTCCAGTCCAACAACCATGTGCACATAAACATACAATCATATAACAATTCACAGTCAACAAACCGATCAAACAGATCATATAACATATCATCATCCTAACCAGGATACCGACCTAACCGGTCACTAGCATAGCAACACCCTACATCTCAGGATACCGACCTCAAGCAGGTCTCTAACATATACCATCCTAGCTTCCAGGATGCAACATATCAAAGCAATAACATAACAACAAATACCCGGATCTCAATCCGATAAAGGGTCGGCCTTGGTGCCTTAGACCCTGTTGATATAGTGAGGATAACTCACCTCGAAATTGTCGACTGAACAGATAAACCCAAGCTGCTCCAACCACTGATACGATCTCCAACACTGGCCAACACCAGGACTCTGAACTCAAAACAAAAGCTAACAATTACCAAAATGCCCCTGAAATCCACTGGTCAACCCTTGGCCAAAGACAAGTCAAAGTCAACCCCTGACTGACTCTTCTCGCCGAGTCAACCCGATGACTCGCCGAGTCCCCATGCTCAGAACTTCCCCCATCCGCGACATAACTCGCCGAGTCACCCCAAGACTCGCCGAGTCCAACAACTCTGAGTCCTTTCTCACTCGACTCACCGAGTTATCCCTTGACTCATCGAGTCACAACTCAACCAGAAGAAACTTGGACCTCACGACCAGACTCGTTGAGTCCAAGAACAGACTCGCCGAGTCCAAGGCTATCTTCATCCTACTTGCCGAGTTGTTCTTCCAACTCGCCGAGTTTCAGTCCATCTTCAAGCAACTCGCCGAGTACAACTTTGTGACTCGCCGAGTGCCTCTAGATCTCATCCCAAACAGAACCTTCCAGGCCAAGCAATTGATCCAAAACATAGATCCAGCCTCCCACAACCCATCCATCACGTAAAGTGGCAAACTTTACGTGAATCCAAAGATATCTAGGCATTTTACACTTTAGGGCTAGGGTTTGGGACATGATGGCTTCACCAATCACTCAAGAACAGGGACTTTAATGCACTTAAGACCTCCTCCACTCCAGATCTGAGGTAGTAACCTCAGATCTACTCTTCAAACACAAGATACCACAAGCTAAGCTTCTCATACATTCCAAGAATCATGAATCTAGAAGATAATAGCCCAAGAACAAGATTATACCTCAAAAGGAAACCTCAAAAGCAATGAAATCCGGAACTAAGCAAAGCCCCTTGCTCCAAGCCTCCTAACTCTCCAAGATCTTCCTCCAAATCTCTTCTCAAAGGTACAAATGCACTCCAATCCTTCACAATCGCGATTCTAGGGTTTTCTGGACTTAAGGGAAGGTAAGGAGGCTGGGGAGAGGATATAATGTCCTTTATATAGGGCTCATCCTTCGAAATTAGGATTTTCTCCACTCAGCGCCTACTCGCTGAGTCCAGCCACCGACTCGCCGAGTCGGCCACTTAACACGCGACCAAAATCGCGACCCTACTCGCCGAGTCCACTCGTGGACTCGCCGAGTTGCCCTTTCCAATTTACTCTTTTAACCCTTCAACTTTACTCTTGATATTCCAGGATGTTACAATTACCCCCCACTTAAATTAGGCTTCGTCCTCGAAGCCTGCGGCAACTCAACTCCAGAAATATTCCTGCAATGCACCACCTGACATTTACCCAACCAGGTTCCTCAAGACGCAACCATCGAAACCCGAAACTCACTTTCTCTTTTCTAATGGTGTCCTGACCACCGTCTCAAGCCGGCCACCGGCTTTACCCTCTGATAACCACACCTAATCAGGCTCCACACTTATCAACCGAGTACCACTCCATGGTACTTTTCTCGATCCTGATCACCACAATCACTTGACTCTTACGAGCTAGATATAACCCTAAACCACCGGGTTCTTGATCCAAGTCCAACTTTATCCACACCCTGCTGACAGAATGACACATTCTTCAGCCTCGGAGCAACTCCCATGAGTTCTCCCCTTGCAATCACATGCACATGCTGAACTAGCCCTAGCACTCTCGGGTTAAGAAAACCCGTTACACTGACGACATCTCCAAACATCCCCCAGGATGAACCACTACTACATACACAATTACCTTATCAGAATCACACTGAGAGCCCAAGACTCCCTCCCTGCATCCCTTCCGAGCCTCTTGGCTCTACACCCGCAGAATTCCATCCGCGACCTCAGCAGACATCCCAAACCGGATGTGATCCCATACCACTGCCGCAAACACGCTGCCCGATGACCGCAGTTGGATCACTCCAATCACAATCCTGCGTTGCTGCTTTCACTTCCATGAATTTACACCCCCTCTCGGAGTTACATTCCTCTCTCTTTCCTTTTCCAATGAAATCCACTTGGCCGCCTTGTCACTACGACGAGTGCCACGGTGTTCGCCCCACGCCACACCACTCCTTTATAGCATAACCGCTATCCATGCAACACACATGCTCTGAATCTGCTCGCAAGTACTCTCGAGTCCATGCACTATCTTCACTAATCAAAATCAATACCTGGTCCAGACTTTCTAATGCTAACACATCGCAACATACTCAATCCATTTCCTCGAACCGATCTATCAATACCTGCAGAGTCTTCAGCATGACTGGACCGCCTTAACAGGCCTTCAGTCAGTCTGGACCACTCTCAGAACCTTCAGCCAATCTGGACCACCCTCTAGTGCCTTCAGTCTGGCTGGACCGTTCTCCGAGCCTTCGGTCTGACTGGTACGCCTACCGGCCATCAGTCAATCCGGACCGCTCAACTAACATTCATCATTCTGAGCTATCTCTCCGGGAAATCCTCCCATGCATACTGTTCTAGCCCTCTAGGGGTTCCGAACTCTATCTTCATCATACATACTCGATCCCGGCCCGATCCCAGGCCCTCCACAATCAAATGTCATATGTCTGTATCTCACCCCGCACGCCTGCCATTTACTCATACCAACCTATGCTCTTGGCTGACAGAACACTATTGAATCCCAAACAGCTAAACAACCTTACATGCTCATCGATCTTTCGAAGAATTTTCCAATTCTCCCCCACTTATAGCACTGACTATCAATCACCGGTCGCCATCACCGACCTCCCTCAACAACCTTACACAACACAACACTTACCCGCGAACTGCGCCCTGCAAGCATAAAACAACCTTCACAAAAAATCCCATTTCCACACTGATCATCCCGCTCGAAAGAAACTCAATCTGCAGCTAACCACTCCTCAGAAATCAGATGCTACCCGACATTCATACCATCGCCAGATTTCCACTAATAACCCTCATGAATGATAACCAACGAAGTTCCCAAACAATAACCCATAACCAAACCATAACCCTCAAAAACAACGAATACCACACCACACAATGAGACTAGCAGATAAACGATATTCCACAATAAACACAAAATAACATAACACCCTTTACATTTGTAACACCCATAAAAATTTATGCCAGATTTTAAACTTTTAATACTAACAAAAGAGTCAATAGTAATTGTTTTTACAAAACATTTCCAATTTATTTATCATTAGAGTGTCCCAAAACAGATCATGAGGATGAGGATGTTGGGTTTTGAGCATTCTAACACTCTTAAGTGTACATGCAACCCTAAATACCTTGGATCTATGTTTTCTCTATTATACATGCAAATATGAACATCCAAGGTATTATCCTAATCTAGCATACAAAACAATGAGTGTAACAAGATAGAATACATACCTCTTTGATGTAGAAAGTCTTCATGAAGCTTGAGTGCCTGGTGCCTCAAGTGTGACACCTCAAATGGTTCACACAACACCAAATACACTTGGAATAACTTGAGAGAAATCTACACTTCATGAAATCGGCTAGCCCTTATTTTTACACACTCTAGTGCGATCCTAGTCATCGATTTTGTCAAGAATAAGATCTTTATATAGCGTTACAATTAGGGTAAACCCTAATTGTCATGACTTTCCATTTCCTTGGATCCATGGGTTCAAATACACCATGGAGCATCCATGGACCATCCTATGGGTTTTAGCCAAACTTGATTATCCATGGAGCATTAGCCCACTATACAAGTATGGATGATTTACACAATCAACCCATATATCTTATTAGTCTTCTTTTGATCACTTAATTAATCCTAGATTAATTCTTGATCAATACTAATTAAATAATCTTATTATTCTTATTATTAATATACTAAAACTTATAATATATTAATAACCATAAGTGTCTTATTTCTCTCATTATAGTCTATCCAAGTGCATGATGCCATGCAACCCAAATGGACCATGCCGGGTCAGGTCAAGTCTTACCAATTATAGTTATGGACTTAGACATTAATCCAACAGTCTCCCACTTGGATAAGTCTAAAACTAATATTGTATGGCTTCAGGAACCGACTGGCAATCGTAGCTCTCAAAAGCTTCTGTCGAACTCTGACCTTGTCGATGAACTCTGACTTTTGTCAATGACTTGTCCATCAGATAAGGGATCATATATTCCTCCATTTTAGATATCATATGAACTGAGACATGGATTATAATCATTCTCTCTGTCCATTTGTTGTTTCCAGATTTCCGATTTATGACGACTGACTAATTGAACAAATCAAATCAGTCCTGGCCCGGCCGAGCACTTCCATTTGTCATCATCAAATCATCGAGGGGCCCATAAATATCGCTTTTATCCCGAAGGTAGAAGGAATGGATAAACTTCGACTCATATGGCTTGTTCTACTACTTGTTGAATCATACACAAAGGCACGTTTTATAGCACCGAGTTACCAAATGTGTTTTCGTGCAATCAATGTACAACCAACTCATAGTAACAACTCATATCTCTAGGATTGAAGAATATAAGATATTATCATCTCATGATCACTCGTGATAAAATCCATGAAGTGATTCCAATGAGCGCGGGTTGAATCCAATACTCATAACTTATGAGCACCCATGAGTGTTGTAGCCCTTTGTCCAACACTTTAGACCTCTACAAGCCAACCCATGACCGTCTTAATTCATATCTACTTCCAACATATGACCGACTGTGGATGGTTTGAATAACTTAGTCATTCCGGAAGAATAACCTAGTTTATTCTGGAAGTCAAAACATGCAAAATGAAACACAATAATAATTGAATCCAGTATGGTATCAAAACCTGTGAACATAAATAAAACACCTTTTATTTATCACTATATGATTACACATTACTCATTGTATATTGTTTCAGCTATCAACTTTATTCTTGAATTTAAAACAATAGTTGTCCCATGCTCCAAGCATGTACACTATGTTTTCTAAACACCAGTCATGCCATACACCAAGTATGCATACTATGTTTGTCTATGATCTTTACTTTGTGAACTTGATCCATTGAACATCACTTCAATGATTCTCTTTTCACACTCCCAAATCCTTAATGCAAATACAAGAATTCCAAATTCATGTCATTTACTAAAATCTGTTAGATTCTAAACTTATATGCATTGATCCTCTTGTAATGATTATGCACAAAGTCAGAAAGACTTGACAACAATCATTACAGAGTATTCCAAAGGAGATCAGCTCCCTATAAACATCCTTCTTGCATTAAGTTTCCTAATCTTAAATAGATTGAAAAATTCTAACTTTGAAACATTTCCAGATTCCATTTTGACTATCACTTCTGAACAAGAGTTGCCTTCTTCCAGATTATGTCAATATGGTCCTTCCAGAATTATCACTATACTTCCAACCGTCCTTGAGCAACCAATCTTTGGTAAACCTTAGATTGTCCTCGACAATTGTTTAATCCTTTTAGTCATATCCAGTTCTAAACGTTTTCCCTTCTTAATGCCCCAGACATTTGGAAAATTTTAGAAAGGATGAATATAACACATGTAATCGATCCTCTATCCGAAGCATATGGGAATCGATTCATGATGTCTCACATAAAGACTAAACCAGACTTTTACTATAACATTTCCATTTCAATTTGCCAAGTTCTCATAATTCAGATTATGAAAAGGGATGCCGTAATCATAATCGAATTTTAGAACGCAAATAATGGACCCATATACAGAATTTCCTTATGTTGAGCCATTCCAACATGAAATTCATATATATTTCCTTGACTAAATGATTAAAACCTCATGATCTAAGCTTATAGATTTGAGATGAAGTATAATTTCCTCTCCCTTAATTATAGCAAAACAACTTTTCCCAATTGAAACCTTTTGTTTTCTATAATTAACATTGTTAACTTGTAATACTTATCATAATTATCATGCTCCCACTAACATGATGATTATTAGCATAACACTTATGCTCCCACTGGCTTTGACATGTACTCAGAAATCAGCTGGACTTCTAGAAATCAATACTTCATTGACTTTCTTACCAAAGTTTAGATTTCTGATGCTAGATTGTTTTGATAAAACTTTATCAAAATCATACACCTTCCCTTAGATAGCACACTTGTGTATCTAAACAATTATGAAGAGGGATGTCGTAATCATAATGGTTAGACCTTATTTCCACTTCTCACAAGTCCAGGTTAGTGTGCCGATTAACCACACACGCTCCACTAACGAATTTGAGAATGCAAATATCACAATTGCTATCTAGATAAAATCTACTTAGTGAAAGTGTTTCCTCACCATCATTTTCATGAATCGGAGAGAAACCTTATGACACTTAGATTTAATGGTGTATGTGTTCTTATCCATGTGAATTGTCAAAACCATAGTCACAAGGCAAGGATAATGACAAATCCAAACTCATATGGACTGAACTCAATCTTAATTTCCTGCCACCTGGCAGCTGAAGGGTCTGCCATTGCTTCCAAGTTGTTGTGCAACACATTGAGAACTCTAAGAACTCATATGCAAAACCAACTTTAACTGGAATGGGCACAGAATATGTCGGTATGATAGGTTATAAACCTCAAGTCGTGTGCTAGTGAGGAACTTCAGGTTTTATTCTTGATTAGTTCTTGAGACTTTCAAGACCTTTAAGACTCCCACTGTCCTCTTGACATATAAGACTTTCTTGTCAGTTATTCAAGAGATAGTGTGGATTCTAATCAAGACAAACACTTCACAAAATTAGCCTAAGTTGGTCTTTGTTTTATCCAAAACATCACAACTTACCAATTTCAAATGTACAAGAGTATAAAACTTTTACTCTTACATTTGACAAGTGTTTTAAACCTTCTTTAAGACATGTCACTCAAGTTACAATCTTGGAGTATGACTCTAAGACTTGTATTGGAACGAAGTATGACTCATCTTCTTGATTTAACCACTTCAACAATTCATAGCTCCTCTACTTAGCTATAAGAAAGCATTTAGATGATGAATTGTGATAAGGTCTCTAAATCATTAGGATGATCATAAAAACTGATACTAAAGTACTCTCCCATCTTTTCAGATTTGAGAAACTTCTATCCTTCTGCCTAATTTGATTCTTCTTATTCGCTCTGTCATACATTGGAACCTTTTTCCAATGTCTCAGAATTACACTTAAGCTTGTAAGTATAACCATATTTATTGAGCTTTAGTAAATTATGACGAATAATCTTATCGATCTTTTGTGGTGGACTTGACCAGTGCACAAGAATGTGTACTCGATCCCTTAGTCCGTTACTTGACTCACACATCCATGTGAACAAGTAGTTAGTCTTAATTTTCCAATACTTGAAAGTTCTCATTCATCATGCTATACAACTTGCATGATTCCAAGTTCCGGTCCAATTGAAACTTGGGTGATGAGAATTTTTCATTATTTGGTAAATTTAGACATTACCACAAATGAAAGAATCAATTTCATATTTCCACTCTTGCTATTAATGGAATCATATAAGCAACAATTTTTCCTCAAAGGCCATTATAAGGATATTTTAAAATAATAAAATCTAAAATTTTCTTTTATTTTAAAACTTTGCGGAAAAACTTATCCTTACAATCCATATGAAAACTTGTTGTTATCTATTCCTAAGCAATATCTCATAACTCCTAAGAAGTATCTCAAGAATCCGATCTTCAAGCTACGCGATAGAAATCCATCTACGCGATCAGATTCAGCATATTCTTTCTTTAAGTTTCTTTACTTTTCTTTGATTCTTAAAACATCAACATGTGACCCAGTCACATCATGTATCAAGAAACTCAAATTAAAAACTTAGCAGAGTTAGATAGTGGACTTTACCTGAAGTAGAGTCAAACTTATTGACTTCAACATCCTTAGGTGAATTTGGCAGATTCGTAACCAATGTCCCTTCCTTTGGCAATATAAACATATGGACCATTTGATAATGGTACACGGGACTATCCCGGACTTAGCTTTTCTCTTTACCATTTGGTCAACCGAGTTGACTATGGCCGATCCCTTTCCCTTGGGAAGAGAATGCTTTTCTGGATTTCATGTGTCACTATTGTCAACGCCCATCAAGTTTTAGAGAAGTTGATCTTAACAAATAGATAAGATCATTAAGGGTCTTGTCATAGTCTGTTTCATAGGTGTTCCAAAAGAACTCACTATGTGACTTAGAAAGTAGTTGAACCATAAACTTTCTCAAGACTTTGACACCCAACTCTCTCGGCTTGTCAATATGTGACTACATCTCCAAGATGTGATCACACCTAGACCTTGCCTTGCCAACAGGGCTTGAGTGACCTTGAACTTATGGGTTAGGGAGAATAATTGGAGGAGGTGAAAGAATTATGATTTCCATGGGACATCATCTTCATTTAGGAAAACTTGTTTCAAGAGATTTGGGAAGATCATAAATGTCTAAACCAGACATCTTTTGGGAGATATTCAAGATAGTTGATTTTAAAGTCTTTAATATGACACCCAATATGAAATATTAAGGCTAGGACCCAACAAACTATTTTATAACTTAGAAGAGGTATGTCGTAATCCAAACTATAAAATATTTGAAGGTAGGTGAATGATGATTCACCAATTTCCACCAAGATAAACGAAATGTATTATTAGGTTTTAATTGGTTTTGAAACTCCTAGATATGTTGAGATTCATTGAACTGTACAATGGCATGTTTCAATCTCGAGTGTGCCCTTCAGGTTTTGTGACTGGGATGCCGAGGATCACAAAACAAGGTGTGAAGTAACCATGCAAATTACTTGGTACCCTTAAGTGTTTACCCCTCAATCGATGTGCCGGTTAACCACACACGCTCCATCGATACTATGATAAACATTAAGTTACCCTTTGCCTACCTTGTTAAATACGAGTTTGTGTGCCGGTTAACCATACACGCTCCACTAACCGACTTAAACAAAGTGCAAAGTGTAATTTCAGGGATTAGCACCTTATTCACATTTTCCTAAGTAACTAAGATTGGGTATTAATAAAAGGTTTAGTTACTTAGTATTTATCATTAATACTTTTAATGAAGGGAGAATTATAGTCCTGTCGAACCCGTTCGGCTAACGACCCTCCACCAGTCAAGCAAGCGGTGGGTGAGAGTGGACACCCATTAAGTTGTCATTTTATAGGCAACAACCTTATACCCACCTTATAGACCGACTTCGTGAATGAGGCGTACTAGCGGTAAGACTGACTTTACTCTTATACATATATATATATATATATATATATATATATATATATATATATATATATATATTAACTTATAATATTATAAAGTATAAGGGTTGAATTTTAACTTTTAAAATTCTAAGGGCTAACTTGGAATTAAAGTATTCATAAGAGAAAACTTTACAAATTCCAAAACTTGAGGGCAAGTTTTGAAGCTATTCAAAACTAATTAATTTCATAACTTATATGTTTAAAGTAGTTTTAATCTAAAAACTCTTCAAGTTCCATAACTTGAGGACAAGTTATGGAAGACTTTAAACTAATAAAAGAATTAACTTTTCTTTATTTTATAACTTATGGAATTAATTAAGGTTACACTTTTTTTTAATTTATTATTTAATGAAGAGACTCTTGGTCCTCCATAACTTGAGGACAAGTTATGAAGTCATAAACCCATTTAATTAGAACTAAACTCTTCATTTTTTGTAACCTTTGCCAACTATTATGAGTTTTATGAAACTTAAATGTGACTTTTCATATAACTTGAGGACAAGTTACAAAAACACATTTTAGAATCAACTCTTAGATTAATTTGGATTGAAAACAACTATTTCACTCAACTTTTCTATTAATCTAAGCAACTCATAAGAACAAGATAATTCAAATCAAACTTTTTCATGTAGTTAGTCTAAACCTTAAACTAATACAAAACATGAATCTATTGACAATTATCTTTGAAATTGGATTAGCATGAACATTACCACATCAAAAACAAGTTTATAAGTTCAAAAACATCTTAGGGTAATGTTCCTAGTCCAATTCCAGCCAAAAAAAGTCGAATTTATGCTGTCTGGGGTTCCAACTCGTCGAGTGCACGAACCAACTCGGCGAGTTGGATGCTTTTTGCCTTGGACTCGGCGAGTCCATTCATGGACTCGGCGAGTCTGCTGGGCAGACAGCATCAAAACTCAATTTTCCAGCTTCTTTTGCAAGTATAACAAGAAAACAAGCCTAGGCTCTGATACCATTGTTGGGTTTTGAGCATTCTAACACTCCTAAGTGTACATGCAACCCTAAATACCTTGGATCTATGTTTTCTCTATTATACATGAAAATATGAACATCCAAGGTATTATCCTAATCTAGCATACAAAACAATGAGTGTAACAAGATAGAATACATACCTCTTTTATGTAGAAAGTCTTCATGAAGCTTGAGTGCCTAGCGCCCCAAGTGTGACACCTCAAATGGTTCACACAACACCAAATACACTTGGAATAACTTGAGAGAAATCTACACTTCATGAAATCGGCTAGCCCTTATTTTTACACACTCTAGTGTGATCCTAGTCATTGATTTTGTCAAGAATAAGATCTTTATATAGCGTTACAATTAGGGTAAACCCTAATTGTCATGACTTTCCATTTCCTTGGATCCATGGGTTCAAATACACCATGGAGCATCCATGGACCATCCTATGGGTTTTAGCCAAACTTGATTATCCATGGAGCATTAGCCCACTATACAAGTATGGATGATTTACACAATCAACCCATATATCTTATTAGTCTTCTTTTGATCACTTAATTAATCCTAGATTAATTCTTGATCAATACTAATTAAATAATCTTATTATTCTTATTATTAATATACTAAAACTTATAATATATTAATAACCATAAGTGTCTTATTTCTCTCATTATAGTCTATCCGAGTGCATGATGCCATGCAACCCAAATGGACCATGCCGGGTCGGGTCAAGTCTTACCAATTATAGTTATGGACTTAGACATTAACCCAACAGAGGAGCGGTACGGCCATGCCTCCGCCTTCCCCCGATCTCCTGAAGTACATGAAACAATAAACTGAAAACTATAAGCCTGGGGGTTTAGTAAGCTACCCCCAAAATATCAATACCACGCTGGCAGAAACCATAGCCACAACTATTAATCAAACAATATACATATTGGGCCATTGGCCAGACTGGTCCGCCCTACTGGGCCTACAATCTGACTGAATCTATCCCAAGCCTTCGGCATGACTGGTCCGCCACGTGGGCCTACAGTCTCCCCGGACTGCTCAGAGGGTGTGTTGGCCTTCAGCACAAAGCAGGACCGCCTCAACCCAACCAACAAGCAAATAACCATGTACCCATACTATCATATACTGGCATATACAAATAGCAAACATATATATATATATATATATATATATATATATATATATATATATATATATATATATATATATATATATATATATATATATATATATATATAAGACCATCAATCATAGAGTTCACTCGCAACTAGAGCATTGACCTAACAGACCACTAACATACAAATCCCTAAGGAACACAAAAGCATATCATATTGTATACCATGATTCTAATCGAACATATCACAATCACATGCAGCATACCATAACAATAACACTCTAAGGGCCGGCCTTGGTGCCGTAGACCCTATCGATATAGTGAGGATAACTCACCTTGCAGATGTCGACTCGAAAGGTAAACTCCAACTATCGGATTACTTAACGCAGGCTCCACCACCTATAACCATAACACAATATACTCATAAGTCCTTACCCTTATAAGGCACTGTGTAACCCTCTAGTAAATTCCTGATCAAGGTCAAAGTCTTCGGTCATGGTCAACAATCCATGTTGACTTCAACTCGCCGAGTACACTCGGCCACTCGCCAAGTTCATGGAGAACATTCCAACTCGCCGAGTCATCGGGGTGACTCGTCAAGTTCCTTCAAATCCAGATCAATCTTTAAGGCCAACCGTCGAGTTTCCTCCTTGCAACTCGATGGGTATACACGCAACCATATCCTTGGTTAAATTCATCCGACCCGTCGAGTTGTTCTTCAACTCGTCGAGATTCATGTCCATCTTTATCTAACTCGCCGAGTTGTTCAAACAACTCGTCAAGTTCACTATTTCCTTCATCTGACTCGCCGAGTTGTTCATCCAACTCGTTGAGTTCAAAGCACATCTTCATATGACTCGCCGAGTCGGCTTCGTGACTCGCCGAGTCCTTTCAGTCATTTTAACATGCAGGCGTCTTTAAGCCATGGCAAGGCCCCAAATTGCAAATCCAACTTCCTTAGGCCTGCTTGTCACGTAAAGTTGCAAACTTTATGTGCATGCATTGCTTCACAAGCTCCTAATGCTAAAACCAAACTTTTAATGGGTGTTCATGGACCAAGGGAAACTTAATCTTGACTAAAGCTGGAATTTTATGCTTGTATGCTCCAAGGAGGGTCCAGATCTGAAGTTACAACTTCAGATCTAGCCCATAGATTGTCACACCAACTTGATACCCTCATAAAACCCCTAAACTCATTCAAAGATAAGGTCTAGACCGAAATAACTAAGGGTAAAGATTTAATACCTTCCCAAGAGAGGTCCACAACAGAAGAATTCGGATCTCTTCCCAGCTCCTTGCCTCCATCGTTTGTTTTCCCCAAACTCTTACACCAAATTCTTCTCTCAAAGCTTCAACATCCAAAGGCACACACACACACACGAGTTAGAGATGCAAAGGGGGCTGCCAAGGAACTGAAAGAGGCTTGAGCTTCTTTAAATAGGGGGTGCAACCCCGGGAATTAGGGTTTCACTTTCCAGCTCCTACTCGCCGAGTCCCACAAAGGACTCGCCAAGTAGATCACTTAACTCGCGATCCAACCCATTACTACTCGAAGAGTAGGGAAACCAACTCGTCGAGTAAGGCCAAAACCCAAAAATATTATATTTAAAGTACTACCTGAAACGACTCAAAAACACGACCCAAAAATTTCATTTTTCAACATAACCAAAAACCATAATCTGAGTGTCATATCATAAAACCATACGTGATGTATCCTAAACATAATAAAAACACTGTGCGGAAAATTGTAACATATCTATGTCATATCAAAATCAATAACTAAATCAACTCCCAGGATAAAAGCTGAAGTTGTGGTGTGTGCGATGCCATCATCCCGAGCTCTTCCCTCTGCTTGCGGAAGTACCTGAAACCAAAACTGAAACTGTAAGCACGAAGCTTAGTGAGCTCCCCCAAACTACCACATACCATACAATACATAAATAAAGCACATACTGGGCCTTGCCCACTGCATCAGACCGAAGTCTGGAACTAGCTGCATCGGACCAAAGTCTGGAACTGACTGGGACCTTGTCCCCTGCATCGGACCAGAGTCCGGAACTAACTGCATCGGACCGAAGTCCGAAACTGACTGCATCGGACCGAAGTCCAGAACTGACTGCATCGGACCGAAGTCCGGAACTGACTGATCATGGCATAGCATAAAACATAACAATTATTATAGTCACATATACTGCATACTACATCGGAACAGAGTCCGGAACACATAACACAAATATGCTTGAATCACAAAGACATCAAGCACTCTAGCTACTGCATCAGACCAAAGTCCGGGACTACTGCTAATTAAATGGGTCGGCATTGTATCCGTAGACCCGTTCCTACTGAAAGGAGACTCACCTCGTGAACTGGCTGCTGAGTGAATGGCTCTGAGGGCTAACTGTTGCTGCTCCGGTATCTCCCCGGCTACAAGTCCATAAACACACTCAATCAAATACTAAACACTGCACTGGGTAAAATGAATCTTTTACCCTTGGTCAAAGTCAACTCTCGGTTGACCTGACTCGCCGAGTTGGGCCGCCAACTCGCCGAGTCCTTATTCTCACTCCTCGACCCTACTCGTTGCTACTCGTCGAGTATGGCATTGACTCGACGAGTACCCTCTCGATCCAAGAACTCAGACAATCTTCATTCGACTCGCCGAGTCATATGAACAACTCGACGAGTTGTTCTTGAGCTTAAGAAGATTGCCTTGGACTCGCCGAGTTGTATGAACAACTCGCCGAGTCCCTCCATTACTGAGTCTACCCTCAAACTCGCTGAGTCCACTCCACTACTCACTGGTTCCACTCGACACCGCTCAAAAGGAAGAAATCGGGGACTCGCGACTCGACTCGCCGAGTCACAACCATGCAACTATTCTACACCCGATTATGCTTGAATCCATTACATACAAATGATAGATCTGAGTCCAATAAGCTGATTTACCACGTAAAGTTTCCAACTTTACGTGTACAAACACATGAAAAAGGGAATAAAGGCTAAAAAGGCACTTAAAAGGGTAGATCTAGGGTTATTATGCAAAATAGCCCCAAAAAGGCAATAGATCTGGGCTCTACAACTCATAAATGAACAGATCTAAGGATATATCGACATAATAGGGCTTCCATATCAACATAAGGCTTGAGAAAAGCATCAACTAGATCTAGAAGAGTTCTAATGGGGTTTTAAAGCAAATAAAAGGGAAGGAAATCCGAAGAATACCTCAAAGAACTCTGGTTTGCCCTTGAATCTTTGCTCTACAACTCTTCTCCTTGCTCCTTTCTTCTTCTCCTTCTTCAAGCCTTCACAAAAGCACACAAGATCACTTAAATCACTCAAGAACGAATTAGGGTTTTCTCACAGCTCTCTGGGGGTGAAAGAGGCGAGAATGGAGGCGATAAGGTGACTTAAATAGTGGGCAACCCGGGGATTTAGGGTTTCTCCCAGACAGATAGACTCACCGAGTCCAGAATATGGACTCGCCGAGTCCAGAATATGGACTCGCCGAGTCGCCAGCTAACACGTGCTCGAAATCCCGTCCCTACTCGGCGAGTCAGACTATGAACTCGCCGAGTCCCTCTTGCAAACTTCAAAAATAAATACCATAGAATCATCATACCGGAGACAGGTCGTTACACTACCTGAGAGTCGGGGCGCTACAACATTAGTACGCCCCGCGTACTATGGTTTTCTATTAAACCCTTAAGCACCTCGAAGACCATAACTTTTCGTTATAATTCCGATCCTTATATCCATGAAAAGGCAACGAGAAGCCCTACACCTTAATTAACCCATATTTGCCTTACCATTCCCAAAACAAACCTCCAATCTTCATAAAAGCCCGAGCTGACAAATTACCGAAATACCATTTGACTCCAAAACACAAACCGAATACCCAAATCATCCAAATTGCATTATCCACCCCCAAATGAGTCCAGATCTCAATTCTTCAAGGTTCCCAAGCCCGCTAATACCTAATTCCTGATTACTACTCCAAAATAGGAAATGATTCGAAACAAAGCGTTACAATTTCCCCCCACTTAAATTAGATTTTGTCCTCGAAATCTTTCCATGCTATCTCCGGCACGCCTGAAAACATCATCGTTAGACGGGTCGAACAAATCCAATTTTCGTAACTAGTAAATATTTGAATTTTATAAAATGTGGAGAAATAAAAGAAAGAAGTGATTAAAAACAAGACATTCTGTTTTTAATTGGGAAGTATGAAATTTCATAGATAAATGAAAGTTATTATAATTATTATTGAAAACTAACCATTTCAATGGCCAAATGAATGAAAACCTGATAGACCACATAACGAGTGTATGTGTGTGTGTGTGTGGGGGGGGGGGGGGGGGTCCTCCCGTTACCACGCTGTTAAGACATTGTCGCATGGACAATAACGAGTCTGTACGTGATAGCTTTACCTAAGGTCCAAAAAGGTTTTCATTCATAAAATTGTCATTTTTTGTGATTTTAATTCTTAATTTTAAGTTGTATAAGATAACTATTTTTCCATTGACTTTTTTTTTTTGTGTTTATAGTATCTATATATACCATAAATATATATACCACAATGCATGACATATAAAATATAGAGTAAATTACTAAAATCGTCCATATGGTTTGGTCAAAATTGCACGTTTGGTCCCTAACTTTTTTTTTTTGCACTCGGATCGTCCATGTGGTTTGATTTTGTTGCATTTTCGTCCCTATGGTTTGGTCAAAATTGCACGTTTGGTCCCTAACTTTATGTATGTAAGGGACGAAAAACGCAACAAAATCAAAACACAAGGACGATCCGAGTTCAAAAATACATTAAGGACCAAACGTGCAATTTTGACCAAACCATAGGGACGATTTCCGTAATTTACTCATAAGATATAATATCTAAACAACCCTCCTTAATAAATGAAAGTTTTTTTTTGCCATATGTCAATCTTTCATTAGTTTTGACATTTGTCATTTTGTTATCAACTTGTCAATTTTTAGCTTGTTTTAATTTTTAAAATTAAAGTCATATACTTATATATGTAAAATATTAAATATCATATATATATATATATATATATATATATATATATATATATATATATATATATATAATATTAAATTGTAATAAATACATTTATTCTTCTCTTATTTTAAAGTTGTACATTAAAAAATATTTTATGTAATGTTTAATCATTTTTTAAATCAACCTGTGTAATACACGGGTGTCACATATAGTCTTCTATAATAAATGCAGATAATTTTGTTGTATATATCAATCTTTAATGAGTTTTAACACTTGTTATTTTATGATATTTTTTAAATAAATAATAATATGAAAATTTATGTTTTATTTTTCAATTTCAAAATTAAAAAGTTATACAATACTTATATTTATATATTATAATAAATATTATATAAAATTACAATTAATATGTTTATTTACTATTTATATTTTAATATTTTATTTTTTTAATAACCGTATAATACATATAAAAAGTTGAAAAAAACTGCACTAAATTTAAATTAAATATAAAAAAAACCCGCCTTGACCACGGCCGTAGATTAACTTTTGTCATCCGTTAGCCTAATCTAACGTGATTAACACCCGCCACGTCATGAATCCGTGTGACAACCAAGCTACCCAATACGAATCCAACCACTGATCCTATTTAAACACTCTCCGAAAGTTTCTTCTATCTACATACAATCTATCGTATTTCCCCCAATTTTGAAAACCTAGAATCCCGATCTTCTCATTTTTTCCAATTCAATGGCACCAAAGGCCGAGAAAAAGCCCGCCGAGAAGAAGCCAGCGGAGGAGAAGAAAACCCCCGCCGCTGAGAAAGCCCCCGCGGAGAAGAAGCCAAAAGCCGGAAAGAAACTGCCCAAGGAGGCCGGTGCTGCTGCCGGAGACAAGAAGAAGAAGAGAAACAAGAAGAGCGTTGAGACGTACAAGATCTATATCTTCAAGGTGTTGAAGCAGGTTCATCCCGACATCGGTATCTCCAGCAAAGCGATGGGAATCATGAACAGTTTCATAAACGATATTTTCGAGAAATTGGCGCAGGAGAGTTCAAGGCTCGCAAGGTACAACAAGAAGCCAACCATCACATCCAGGGAGATCCAAACCGCCGTGAGGCTTGTACTTCCTGGTGAATTGGCCAAGCATGCGGTGTCCGAGGGCACTAAGGCCGTGACCAAATTTACCAGCTCTTGAGTAATTTTGATTTTTTTTAATCTTTTCTTACGGAGTGTTGGTATTGTATACTAGGGTTAGATCGTCACATCTCGTGATGTATTTGTAGAATCTATCTTTATGTATCGATTCTATTTAACTTCGGTTACCAGCTCTTGAGGAATTATGGATTAAAATCACCTGTAATTTTTCCACACCTTTGTCTATCGTAAATGGGATATAGATCACGTCGAATTTGACGTGATTTTAAAGAAATCTCACCATCTGTTAAGCCATGTCAACTAATGTTGCTATTATCTTCATATTTTAAATTTGATTAAAAATTCATTATTATTGTTTGTTCAATGCTTGTTGGTTCCTCAATCGATGGGTTATGGTCAATCTATCAAGCAGATTGTGACGGAATTGTGAATGATATATTTTTAAATTAGTGCTTCCTGATTTGGTTACGAGGATTATGTATCATCGTTTCGAGGTAGATAAATTGCCCTGCGATTAGGATTTGATTCATGAAATTTATGGTTCTTTAAAAGGAAAAAGATTTGATTGAAACTGTGAGGTGTTTGGGTTAGGTTTTGAGATAGTCAAAAGTCTTTTTGAAAAAGAAAAAAAAGCATCACATACGAAAAGATATTTGAGAGAGATTTCACATGCTTAGAGAGATTTGGGAGAGATTTGACTTACTTGGAGAGATTTCACATAAGGAGAGATACATGGTCGTTGGCAAACTTACTTTTAGAAGCTACTTTCCAAGTTTTTAAATAAGAAAAAGACAAAATTGCAAAAATGGTCCCTGTGGTATGTATTTTTTTGGGGTTTTAGTCCAAACCACGACTTTTTTGGATTGATGGTCGTTTTGAGCTAGTTTCATTGCGTTTTTGGTCCCCCTGAATAGTGGAATGACGGTAATACCCTTATGTTATTTATTTTTCATTTCTTTCATATTTTTTAAATCTAAATACTTATTTATTTATTTAACTAATTAAAAAAATAAAAATCTCTCTCCTTTGGGACCAGTCGAACTTGTACCCGAGCCTATAGTTGAAGAACCCGAGACTGATGCCGGAGATATCACTGATATCGACATCCGTCAAGCGGCTAAGCTCAAAGGCCCCGAAGCTCGGCGGTGGTTCGCCAGTCAGCTTATGCTTCCGGAGTGGATGATTGACGTCCCTGATCGTCTCGATCATGATTGGTATTTGTGTCTCATTCTTTCAATCATGTCTGTGAAGAATTAGTAAATTATACGAAACTGAAACTATTCTAGGCCTAATTTGGTCTATTTTAACCCTGCATAGTTTCAATAAGCAGTCGCTGAACTTACTAATTCTAGATGATGCCCATAATTTGGCCCAATCAGGGCTTAACGAGATTCGTAAAATCTGTTTAAAGGTCGATACGTTGATGAACAATGGTCGGAACTCATCAATTGTTCGAGATGCTTCAGTAGAAGTGAACTCATAATGAATGAAACCCTACAGGTATGTATTTGCAAGACCTTCTGGAAAACGATGCTTTGTTGTTTCATCAAATGGAACAACTATCAGCAGATTACGCAATGGCTCCCTCCTGCACCGATTTCCTTCTTCTCTACCTAATGGTGCTCAAACCAGAGAAGGTTCTCGATCTGCCCAATCATATTGCATACTTGACTGCATATTTCACGAGGTATTAATCTTCACTTACATATGGAGAATAGAGTTACAGTTTCTGATTTTAGCTGAGTGTTTTGATGATGATCTTTTGTATATTCTATGATCATCACAGTTGGATCAAACGACATTGATGGGTGCTGAAACGGCGACGAGTAGTCGTAGCACATCAGCTCTGTTGCTTCCATCTTCCCAATACAGCGATGATCGAAAAGAAAAGAAGGAGCAAGGATTGGGGTTTGTTTGGGGTTGCTCAGATCAACAGAAAAGAAAAAAAAATGGGGTGAGGCTAGAATGGTTCTATGGTGGGCGGAGATGTAGCGGTTCACGGTGGAGTTTGGTAGTCGAATGGAGGCTAGCAGGTGGTGCGGTGGCTATCTCCAGATTGCCGGAGGTAGCACAGCCCCTTCTTGTATACCTGGAGCTGGAGAGAGAAAGAGAGAGAGAGAGAGAGAGAGAGAGAGAGAGAGAGAGAGTAGTGGGCCATTTTTTATTATTAAAATAATTATTAAAATAAATAAATAGATATTATATTTAAAAAAATCAAAGAAAAATGAAAAATAAATACCCCAAGGGTATTACAGTCATTTCAGTTTACTGAGGGACCAAATCCGCAATGAAACTAGCTCAAAAGGACCACCAATCCAAAAAAGTCGAGGTTTGGACTAAAACCCCAAAAAATGCATACCACAGGGACCATTTTTGCAATTTTGTCTAAGAAAAATGAACTTTTTGAAAAAATCAGGAAATCCTGATTTTTTGTAACTTTTTCAAAAAGGACTTTTGAGGTTTGAAAAACTAAGCCAAACACCCCCTGAGGGTGAGTTTGATATAGCTTTTCAAATCAGTTTTTTTTGAAAAGTCACAGAAGTCAGGATTTCTGACTTTTTCCAAAAAGTTCATTTTCTTTAAGTAAAAACTTCAAAAGTAGTTTTTAAAACTAGTTTTGAAAAACATCTTTTGTTTTTTTTTCTTTTCCAAAAAGGACTTTTGGGTATGAAAAAGCTAAGTCAAACACCCTTTGAATATGAACAAATTAAGGCTGAACTTAGGGGGTGGTTAGCTTAGCTTTTTAAGGTCAAAAGTCTTTTTCCAAAAAGTTACAAAAAGTCAGGTTTTCTGATTTTTCCAAAAAGTTGATTTTTCTTCGATCCAAAATCCAAAAGTTGATTTTAAAAGTCTTTTATCAAATATCTTTTGGTCTTGATCTTTTACTAAAAGTTCTTTTGGCATATTAAAAGCTAAGCCAAACACCTCTTTAGAACTCCGCTTTATGGCTGTGGCCGATTCTGATCCTTGTTTGTAGACCTCACACAGTTCGTGTTGTTATACGTCATAACATGACGCGAATACATAAATAGAAATAAGTTTTATCTTATTTTCAAAATGGATTTGTGTCATGTGTAACATGACGGGAATACATAAATAGAAATAAGTTTTATCTTATTTTCAAAATGGATTTGTGTTGTGTTATGACACACATGAATTCGTGTATTTGTGTCTTAATTTGTCACATTTACTTGTTTATCTATTGTTGGAAATCAAGGGAGAGGATCAAGCTTGTTTGACCAAAAACCCAATAAAGTCAAAACAATGAGATCTAAGAGACTACTACGCAAGTTAGAGACTTGATTACCAGAAAATGACTAGGGTTCCGTGGATTAGGGTTTGGGACTTGGAGGCTGGAAATGATGCTAACAAGTAGGGATTAAGATGCTTAATTATGGTGCAAAACCCCAAAATTAGGGTTTTATTCTAGCAGACCTACTCGTCGAGTCGAGGCTCTCAACTCGTCGAGTAGATTGCTTAAAACTCGCGTCCCTTCCAGTCTCTACTCGACGAGTTTGGGGCTACCAACTCGTCGAGTTGATCTATAAAAGTGAGTAAAATATTATTTAATGCGTACAAGGAATCAAACGTTACAATTCTACCCACATGTCTTAGACTTCGTCCTCGAAGTCTACTGCGTTTGAAAAGACCTCCGGGGTAGTGCTCTCTCATCTCCTCCTCGGGCTCTAAAGTCCACTCTGAGCCCATACGACGCTGCCACTGCACCTTCACTAACTGAACAACCTTGCTCCTCAAGGATTTCGTCTTGCGATTCAGAATTGCCACACGTCTCTCAATGTAGTTCAGACTGTCTTCAACTTGGATATCCTCTAAGGGCACAACTGCGAAGTCATCCACTAAGCACTTCCGCAACTGGGATACATGAAAATTGTTGTGGATCTGGCTGAGCTCTGCTAGAAGATCCAATCGATACGTCACCTTGCCCACCCCGACTATAACCCTGAAAGGACCGATGTACCTGAGGCCCAGCTTGCCCCGCTTCCTGAACCGGATGACACATTTTCAAGGTGACACCTTCAGGAAAACCATGTCGTCCACCTGAAACTCCAAGTCTGAACGACTCTTATTAGTATAGCTTTTCTGCTGACTCTGAGCAGCCTGGAGCCTGCTCCGGACCTGCTAGATCCTCTCAGTGGTCTTGAGTACTAACTCAATACTCCCCATGACTATCTGACCGACACCGACCTCGCCCCAACATATTGGGGTCATACACTTCCTCCTCTAGAAAATCTCTAAGGGAGGTCGATCTATGCTAGATTGGTAGTTGTTGTCATACGAAAATTCCGCTAACAGAAGATACATATCCTAACTGCCACCGAAATCCAATACACATGCGTGTAGCATTTCCTCGAAAGTCTGAATCGTCCTCTCGCTCTGTCAATCCATATGAGGGTGGAAAGCGGTGTTGAAGTGGAGACGAGTACCCATCTCGTCGTGAAACCGCTTGTAAAATCGGGAAGTGAAACGAACATCCCGGTCTGACACCACCAAGACAGGCACTCCATGCCGTGAGTCGTGACATTATGTCACGCATGTAGATCTCATCCAGCTTTTCAGCCGATATACTCTCATGGATTGGGATAAAGTGAACACTCTTGGTCAACCGATCCACGATGACCCATATCGAATCTACTCCACGTGTGGTCATGGGAAGCTTTGTAATGAAGTCCATAGTGCTATCTTCCCATTTCCCCACAGGAATGTCTAGCGACTGCATCTTGCCGTGTGGTCTCTAGTGCTCGGCCTTGACCTTCCTGCAGGTCAAGTACCGCTCTACATACCATGCCACGACCCGATTCATGTAGGGCCACCACGAATCAGGGCGATGATCCCGATACATCTTCGTCGCCCCGGAATGGATGGAGAACCTCGATTTGTGGGCCTCATCCATCAGAACCTGCCGTACTCCGCCCCAGTACGGAACCCAAGACCCTCCCATGCAGGTTCAACAACCCACGAATGTCATAATCAAATGAGGCCACATGGCCTAAGATCCGCTTGCATTTCCGATGCTCTTCCTTAATACCCTCAACATGCGCCTCTCTAATCAGCTCCAAAAATGGAGTAATCACTGTCATCCTTAGACATATGTCTCGAATCGAAGTTGCCACTGCCTTGCGGCTCAGGGCATCGGCCACCACATTGGGCTTGCCCGGGTGGTAAAGGATCTCACAGTTATAATCCTTCACCACATCTAATCACCGACGATGCCTCATGTTCAGATCCAGCTGATCCATAAGTTACCTCAAGTTCTTGTGGTTCGTGTAAATGCTACAACGGACCCCATAAAGGTAATACCGCCAAATCTTGAGGGCGAAAACCACTGCACCCAACTCTAAAACATGCGTAAGATAATTTGCTTCATGAGGCATCAGCTGCCTCGAAGCGTAAGTTATCATGTATCCTCGCTGCATCAATACCGCGCCCAAGCCTGTGATCGAAGCGTCACAGTAAACCACAAAGTCATCGACTCCCTTCGGCAAAGTCTAAATCGGTCCCTCGCATAACTATTGTTTGAGAGTCTCGAAGGTTGCTTGCTGCTCAGGCCCCTAGCGGAATGTCACTGACTTCTTGGTCAGTCGGGTCAAGGGAACAACTATCTTGGATAAATCTTGGATGAATCTCCGGTAATAACCCTCTATACCAAGAAAACTCATAATCGTAGTTGGAGACCTCAGAACCTCCCACTGCATCACGACCTTTATCTTGGTCGGATCGGCCATAATACCTTTCTGGTTGATAAGGTGCCCCAGAAACTGCACCTCGCGTAACCAGAACTCACACTTGGAGAACTTTGCGAAAAGTTTATCCCTCCTCAGTGTCTTCAACACCTCGCTCGGGTGCTCCTCGTGCTGCTCCTGAGTTTTGGAATAAACCAAGATGTCGTCAATGAAAACTATCGCAAACTGGTCCAACATTGGTCTGCACACGCGGTTCATGAGGTCAATGAACGCGATTGGAGCATTGGTGAGTCCAGACGACATCACCACAAACTCACAGTGACCATATCGAGTCCTAAAAGCTGTCTTCTGCACATCCTCGTCCGTAACTCACATCTGGTGATAACCTGATCGCAGATCAATTTTGGAGAACCAAGATGCACCTTGTAGCTAGTCAAACAAATCATTAATCCTAGGGAGGGGATAACGGTTCTTCACTGTTACCTTATTCAGCTCCCGGTGTTCTATGCACATCTGATGTGACCCGTCCTTCTTCTTCACAAACAGGATCGGGGCTCCCCATGGCGAACTACTCGGCCTGACAAATCCCTTGTCTAGCAGCTCTTGCAGCTGCATAGAAAACTACTGCACCTCGGTAGGAGGCAACTGATATGGTGCCTTGGCTATCAGAGCCGCACCAGGGACTTGTTCAATCCTGAACTCGACATGTCTCTCTGGAGGTATCCCAGTAAAATCCTCCGGGTATATGTTCGGGTACTCTCGCACGATCGATACATCATTGACTGTCTCCTTACCCTTATCCTGGGTATCCATGACATATGTGACATATCCTGCGCGATCTTGCTGAAGGTATCGCCTCACTCTCGTTGCTGAACTTAAAGTCAGTCCAAGCTGCGACCTCTCGCCCTGAATCGCTAACCCTTCCCCACTAGAAGTCCGAACTCTCACTAGCTTTTGCTCGTAGTCGATCACCGCCCCATTGGGGATCAACCAGTCCATACCCACAATAACCTTATTCCCTCGCAGGGGAATGGGGACCAAATCCACGAAAAACTGCTCATCGAACAACTATAGTGTGCATCCCCGATGCACCCTCGCAACCCGAACGGTTCTATCATCTGCTATCTCTACATCCAGAGGACAGTCTAGCTCTCCTGGAGCTCCAACAAATCGTATGCTAAGTGCAAGCGACATAAAAGATCGAGTGGTCCCCGAATCAAACAATACCATGGCTGATATATCGTTCACTAAGAACGATCCTATAACAAAACAAGTAAACATAAACGATAATCAATACAAATAAAGAGATAAAGAGAGAATACATACCCGTCACAACATCGGGAGCTGCACCTGCCTCCTCTGCAATAAGCTGAAAAGCCCTGCTCATCATCGTAGGCACCTCTGCCCGACCCTGATGGCCATCTGTAATCCTCAACGCGGCAGGAGCGGGTGCCACCACCCGTCCTGCTGCTGCTAAACCTAGACATTGGGCCTTTTTGTGGCCCCTCTGATTACACTGAAATCAAATCATATATGAAACTGTTGTGGTGGTAGTGGTAGCT